>NW_024424675.1:17541457-17570236 GCF_017311325.1 Ursus maritimus
GGGGGGGGGGGGGGGGGGGGGGGGGGGAGGCGGCGTTCAGTGTCCTTCAAACCATGCCTACGTTCTTGTGTCCCGGTATAAACCTGGTCCCTAATCCCCTGCTCCCCTGGGCACCACTGCTCTGTTCCCGAGGTTTGAAGACCCTGAACTCAGAGCCTCAGAGCTCCCAGCCCCCGTTCCGACCCCAACACCGTCAGGCCCACGGCCTGGGCCCCTTCACCTTCGGATTCCATGCCCCCTTGATTCTGTGGATCACATCTGGACATTCATCAGGGAACAGGAGGGGCAGTAATGGAAGAGGTAGCCGGTGAGGTTTATTTACCGTCACCATGGAAACTTCAGGCCATGTGCACCCGGTAGGGCTTTGGAGGTGGCAGGGTCAAACAACTCTTCTTCGGCCCTCTGTTCATCCCAGCTCCTTGGGACTCTTGGACATTAGGAATCCCTGGAGAGAAGACAGCACTATGGAGCCCCCCCTCCCCCGCTTCTAACTCAAAGTGGTCGACTCTCTGAAGATCACTCCTGTGAACAAACAACCATTTCTTCACCCGCCCAATATAAATGATCCCCAGACAGCACACAAATCAGTGGGCAGGTAAGAGAAAGGACTAGGCTGGGGTAAGGAAGGAATATCGTGGGGGTGACTCCTTCCGGAGCAGGCTGTTAGAGAGCATGCAGCCCGTGGGAGATTTTGAGGATGAATTCGGAGTGGGTGGAGTAGGGAGGATAAGAAAATCTGATGGAGACCCAACTTGGCAGGAGTATTGGGTACCAGATTTAAGTCTGGGTTACCAGACCCAAGACCACACAGGGCAGTCTGTGTGGAAAGAAACCATTCTCCAGCTTCTGATACTTCTAGATCCTTTCCCCAAACACCCTTCAAATCCAATGCTCCTGTCTTATGCAGTAGTGACTCTGGGGAAGCAGGGTAGAAACGGCTGCTTCAGGAAAATGAACCACTGTGGGGATGAGGAAGTTGGCAGGTCAGGGCCTGGCTGGGAAGCCTTAGAAATCAAGCACAAATCCCCTTCAAGGGAGGTCAGTGACTTATTACCACTGGGCTGACATTGGCTGATCAAGGAGACCGTGTCCATGGGAATTCATGTCATCAGCAGGTGAAATGAAGGATGTTAATTACCTCGTGGAAGTGTGTGAAGAAGGTTCAGACAGGTTTAAAGGAATGGCTTATGTGATGCAACCAGAGCTCAGAAACACCAAGGCCGGAGAGACCATCTGTGGAGAGAGTGGAAAGTGCATTTCTTTTAGAGCAGGTGTTAGTGTCCTACACCGCCTGAGGATTCAAGACTGCGCCAGATTCTCTTGAGCTATGAGAGCCTACACTTCTGGCCACTTTTGTCCCAGAATTCATCACAAACAGAAGGTACTAACTCAAGAACTGAGGAGTAGAAGTACAAATGCAAGAAGGATTAGAATATAAAATCATATAAAGAAGTTAAACCAGAGGATACCTATTAAAAACACCAGTATGGCTCCTCCAAAGAAGCAGATTCCAGAAAGAATGGGAGGAGGCCCACATAAGCTCTCAGGGCATGGGAGTCACTGGAAGAGAGTTACTCTGTAAGACTCTGAACAAGCAGCAAATGAGCCCCAAAAGACAACGGAATGGAAGAGAACAGAGAATAAAGGAGAAGAAAATCATGGCCCAGCAAGAGAAATACGTCAAAGACCGAAACCTGTGATGCCATCTCCAGGACAATCTGGTCATGAAACTCTTGCAGAGAGAGGTCCTCAACCCAGATTCAGGGCTTGGGCCCCGCACTGACACTGGAGAGGTCCCTGGTACCCCAACCATGTTCCACCTGCAACGACCTTCTTCCCTTCTCATGGGAAAGACGGGCTCAGCATTGAACTTGAGACTTTCACTTCCTCTCCAGGTGATTACGACTTGATTACAACTTGCGGGTACATGAAATACAGTCACAGACTTCTGTTTTCGGTGATGAGAAACAAAACCAAAGAGAGCGCCAGTCACCTCACCTGGCGAGTCCTACTTGGGAAATGGACCCACTGGCCATGTCATCAGGACTCTGTCTTGGAAAGCCCAGAGGGAATTCAGCATGGCTCACTGGGGGCTGTTGAAGGAAGCTCTGACCATTGCCCCCCGTGACCCTCTGGACTGAGGCATGAGGTGGACACGGATGGCCAAGCTCTGGGAGGTCATTGTACTCCGAGGCTCTCTTGGCAGCAAATCGCAATGAGCAGTGACCCCCGCCCAGAGCCCCAGATGCTGGCCCGGGTCTCTGCGCAGACATGAGTGGAGTCAGTTCTCTCATTAGTGCCATGTTAGGAGGACAGCAAAGGCACAAAGAGGTTCTTACACTTGCCCAAGCACATGGCCAGCAGGTGGCCACCCGGCTTTGAACCCAGACATCTGAAGGGCATGAGCTGGTAGATCCTGGTCCCTTGGACTCCCCCTCCCAGCTGTCTGCCCCGCTCCCAGGTGTTCCCGGGGCCTCACTCAGGAGGAGGAGGAGAAGGCAGAGGCCCTGGGAGTTTAGGAAATGGGCCCAGCTGGACCAGCAGGGGCTGCATACAGGTTCCAGGCTTCTCCCTCCAACCCAGGCCCTTTCCTGGCAGACGGCAGGGCTGAGACCTGGAAGGAAGCAAAAGGGAGCCCTGCAGGGGATGTTTCCAGGGGAAGCCAGAGGGCGCAGACTCTCTCCAGGGTCCGCCAAGTCCTGTCCTGCCCCGGGTGGTGGGACAGGAGGAGGCATCTGTGCCTTCATGGCCTCCCTCAGCCTGGAAAACCAAAGCTGAGCCTGCAGGAGGAGGCGGGCATCTTGTGGGAGGAGGAAGCCACCCCTGGGGCCTCCTTCAACTCTGGCAGCATCCAAGCCGGGTCAACACGTGTGGGTTGGCAAAAGGAGAGAGCGAAGGCCCGAGGGTTTCTATCACCCCTACTGCCTCCCTGCTGGTTCTCAGGGTCTTTGTGTCCCTCATTTCCTGTGCAAAGTGGGAGGCAAGGTGGACAGGGCGGAGCAGGGGGAGAGCGGGCTGGGGGGAGGGACAGCGGATCTCCCGATCAGGCCTGTGTTTCCTCCTCTCCCCAGGCAGAGTGGCCAGTGCCAGGGACTCGGGCAGGGTCACCTGGGTCCAGCCTCTGGGATTTCTACACCTGACAGTCCCTCTGTGAGTCTGACCACCTGATGCCAGCAGCACAGTCAAGCACCAGCTGGGGCCGAATCAGCAGGGAGCAGAAGCTCCGCTCTGAGGACTCCCTCTGACTGGTGTGTGTGCAATTCCTTCCCTGTGTTCTTGGAGTCCGTTTTTTCGAGCATCTGAGCAATATATGAAAGGATATCATCATCAACAGGTCAATGGAAATTTCCATGACTCTGGTTCCCTGGGGGCAGGAAAGCCAGTGAGCTTCATCCTGTTTAAACTGCAGGGCCAGAGCCCAGGTGGGCTGGTGGGGAGGCTGTGCATCCTAGGGCAGCCTGGGAGGGCGAGATCAGGTATTCCATCCAGGAAGAGCGGCCCCTAGAGCCCAGGCGGGGGCCCGTCTGCCCCGTGGAGGAGCCAGGGGAGGCTTCAGGCCTTACCTGTCACTGAAGACCTTCAGAGGAGCGGGCCGTGCAGGAGGCCCCCGGAGGAAGGTGCTGGGGACCCGCAGGACACTGGGAGTGTGTGGAGGCTGGTGACCGGGTCCGTCAGTCCCGTCACCTCCTCTGAGCCTCTCTGCCCCAGCTGCGGGGGGCGGGTATGTCTGGCTCTCAGTGTGGCCATGTGCCCCGTGGCCCTTGTGGAGCTGGGTGTCTGTCCTTGTCTGTGCTGAGCAGAGGGGTGTTTGGGGGAAGGGGCTGGACCCCTGTCCTCGTCCTCAGGGAGCATGTCAGCATGTCAGTCACTCCGACGGCCTCACTGGGCTGCAGGGAGGAGAGCAGGGTTGTGTGCGAATGCGGCCGTGTCTCAGTATGTCTGTTACCCGTGTGCATGTGTGTGTCGGGGGGGGGGGCAGCGTGCTTAGTGAACAAGGCCCCTTGAGCTGAGTGCCCAGATGATTCTTGTGATCAGCCCAGGGAACGGTCTTCACCCGCCCCCTAAGTTTACGGTCCTGGGGCTGTGCCCACCACGCCCCGTGGCTGGCAGGGCCCCCGGCCATCCTGGTTGTGCTGTGTCCCCTTACCGCCCACTCTGCCCACAGACATTTCAAAGGGATCTCCCTGCACAGGGCCAGAGCCCCAGATCTCCGTGGCCGGGAAGACGCCCAGGTCACCAGGGATCAGCAGGGGTCCGGCCTGCCCGCAGGACGCTCTGGGCTTGCTGACCCCTCACAGCACCCGCTGCCCTGTGCGCGGTGCGGCCTGGGCGCCTGGCTGCGCTCTAAGCCCGTGAGCGGAGCTGCAGGCCCGTGACCTCTGCCCACACAGATGCTGCCGTCGTGCCCGCTTTGCCGACGAGGACGAGGAGGCACGGAGGAGCCGAGGGCGGAGGAAGTGCTCCGGCCACAGGGTGCGCACACGAGGGAGCTGGTGGTGGAACCCAGCAGTCCGGCCCCCCAGTGGACTCTCCACAGCCCGTCCCTTCTGCGTGGACCCTTGGAGCCGCTCAGGAGCGGGGAGAGCTCATCCAGGTCGTGTCTTCACCTCGGAGCAGTCTGGCACCTGGGGCAGGCCCCGGTGGAAGCACCCAGAACAAAGACCTCTGCCTGAGTCCTCCTGTTCGCCTCCCCACGTGCAGGAACCTCAGCGCAGCCCCACGCCCAGCCCAGCGGCTCCCAGCCTGGGCGTCTCTGACCACTGGAGTCCCCAGGGCTGGAGGGAGGCCTTTCTCCACCCAAATCCCCAGCTGTGTCGGCTTTCCTGGCAACTGCAAGAACCATCAACGTCAGAGTGTTTTCTAGATCCCGCGTCTTCCTCTGGTAACTTAAGGGCCAAACAGAACAGGCATCTGGCTGACGCCCGGAGAAGAGCGAGGCGGCAGCTCTGGGGAAGCTGTCTGGGCCACAGTCGCCTCACCGGCACCTGGACGGACTGTGACTTGGGCTGTCAGGGAAGGGGCAGCGTCCTCCTGCACACCCAATGGCAGCCCTGGGACCCCTGATGGACCAGCGGGGAGTGGGGGGTCTGTTCTGCAGGGACGGCCCCTCCGGGAAGAGGGGGCTCATCGGCTCAGAAGGGCCTGCAGGTACGTGGTCCCCCGATGGAGGGGCTGCTCCTGGCATTTACATAGCAGGAGCCAGAGGCACAGACAGGGGCCTTGTCACCTGCACAGGCGTCTCTGTGGTCATGTCAGAACGGGGATGTGGCCCGGGGGCACCCAGGCCCCTCAGCCCACCCTCCAAGGGCACATTTTGGCTGACAGCACCGTGGGGGCTGAAGGCTGAACTTGAGCTCGGCATGGGGGTCCCTCCCCATCTGCCCACGGCTCCCATGTCACCCTCACCTGAAGCCACCAGAACTGGATTTGGTAAAAGTAAAATTCAGACCATCATCTCCCACACCAACCGTGGTCGGTGGTCTTCTCACTCCCCATGGGACAGACATTCCCTCTCAAGCCCCACAGCTCGGTCCCAGGACCTGCCTGAATCCCCGGGTCCCAGCTCCTGCTCCCACCTCCTCCCAGGTCCCCTGTGCACACGGGGCTCTGAAAGGGCCTGACCTCAGGTCACCGGAGGGAGTCCAGCCCCTGGACGTGGGCCTGAGCCAGGAGGGCTGTCCTCCTGCCCTGCTGGGAGCTGTCACCTCTTCCCAGGCAGAGGGCAACCCCCCATCCTCACTCCTCCTGTGCCCAGCACAAGCAGCAGGGCGCCTGCCCTTCTCCAGGCCCAGGGCCGGCTGTATACACTCTGTCCCTGCACGGCCTGCCCCTGCTGCCTCTGGTCACCTCCCTGACCCCGAACATTCCAGGAACTGCCCTCCTGACGGAGCCTAGACCAACAAACTGCCCCGACTCACAGAGGAGTCTAACAGAGGCTCTGTCGGTTTAACTGCTTCTGTCTCCAGGGAACCAACTGCCGGATGATGCTGATTGGCTGAGCAGCATGGCCCCGCTGGCCAACTGGTCACCAGCTGCCCGTCGGAGGGACAGACACTTGGAGCCTGAGAGGTGGGGGTGGGACAGGGAAGAGGGGAGGCTGGATGGGAATGCCTTGGGGCTGACCACAGGCTCAGCCAGTTTCTGGAGCCAGGACCCCATCAGTGGGGTCCTGCAGTACTCAGGACCACTTCTGGAAGGTCTTGTGATGGTTAATGAGTCAAGTCCCTGCAAATATGTTCACCTCGTGTCAGGATAGGAGGCATAGTAAATATTTCGCTCTTAAAGATGACCATCTAAGACCTAAATGATATTAGGGGCCACCGCTCCCAGGGACGCTCAGGAAGGTCAGGAAGGTATCAGAATAACCCTCTTCAAGTCCCATTTCCCTGTTCCCAGAAGCCCAAGGTGGCATGGGGGCACCTCAGGGGATGCTAAGGCTTGGGCCGGAGGTGACAATGAATTGTGTCCCCCAAAACCCATGTGTTACAGCCCTCGCTCCCACTGTGATAGTTTTTGGAATTGGGGCCTTTGGGAGGTCATTAGTTTCAGGTGAAGTATGAGGGTGAAGCCTTCTTGATGGGATTAGTACCCTTAGAGGAAGAAACAGCTGAGAGCTCCTCTCTCCGTCTCTCTGTGTCCCTCACGTGAAGATAGAGTGAAGAGTTGGCCTTCTGCAAGCCAGGAAGAGAGCCCTCACCAGAAACAAACCGTTCTGGACCTTGATCTTGGACTTTGCAGCCCCAGAACTGTGAGACATAAATTTCTATCGTTTAAGCCATTCGGTGTATGGTATTTTGCTGCAGCAGCCTGAGTACGCTACAAACTAGGGAACTGCATTTTCCCCCGCGAGTGCCCCGTCATTCTCTAGTTGAGCTCCCCGTTAGCTTTGATCAGCTGTTGTGGATTTCAGTAATGAATCCAAGCAGATTTAAAGGGTTTCAAAGAATCTGGGAGGATCTATTACTAGACGCTCTCCTTTGCTGAGACCTCTACGTTAGGTATTTAGTAGGTCCTCTCTCAATCTTCACAATCACCCTATGAAGCGGTATACCCATTTAACAGACAAGGACACTGAGCCTCAGAGAGGCAAAGTGATTTCCCCGCGATGATCCAGCGAGGGACGCCTAGAGCCAAGATGAGATTCAAGACTGTTGGCTTCAGAGACAATTCTGCTACCTTCTGCCTCCCTTTTGCGTAGAAACTAGATGCCAATTGCAGATGACTGTGACTCGGTCCCCAAGCAAATGAATCCTGAAGAAGAGATAGAGAAAATCCTTACCAAACACACTCCGCTTCAGCCTTCTCCCAAGCTCCCCAGCCCCACCGCCACCACTTCGGATGAATGGAGCCCACCTCTGGACAGGCCCCGTTTTGTCCTCGGCCTCCCTGTCCCCCAATAGGGCTCCAGGGTCAGGCTGCCTTAGATTTAATCTATTTTCTGATTCTCTGCAGCTCCTGTTCAGGAACAGTTTCCCCCTTACTGATTCATACAGCACACAGGCCAGAGCGGGTTCCAGGGATGCAGGCTGGAGGACGAGAGGTACCGTGGAAGGCGTGGAAGGGAGCAGAGAGGGGAGGTCCATCCGAAGAGGCCCCACTCTCTGCAAAGTGGACATTTTGCCTGGGGTGATCTGGAGTGCAACTGGGGCAGAGGATGAGTAAGGAGGAAGGGACCAAAAGCAAGGCCCCGGAGAAGGGGAAACCACAGGGAGGCCAGGCTCTGTCCCCTCCAATGTTGAAAATTCACTTCTCCTTGAGAACTCAGACACTGGCTCCTCCCCAGGGGCCTCCCGGATCTCTGTGGCCGACACCCCTTCCTGTGTACTCTGTAGCCGTCAGGCCTTTTTTTGGGTCGGTATTGGCCACTCTGGCTCTGCGCCTGGTCCGCTGCCCGGGTGCCTCTCTCGCCCAATAAACCTTAAATTCCTTCGGGGCCGGAGCCATGCCTTCTTCTCTGGGGTTCCAGCAGCTCCAGTCACAGTGCGACTGACACATCAAGAGGCTGTTGGTTGGGAGTCACTTATCCCAGGGACGCAGCAAGGAGTGAATATGTCCTGTACAGAGTGCGCCCCGGAGAACATTCACGACGCAGGGGCCATGAACAGCGCGCTTTGGCTCCAAGCACTTCGCATCTCTGATGGGGAATTAGGATGTTGTTATCCAGTCGGCCGCCAGAGGGCGTTGCGAGCAAAACTTCCAGAGGCTGCTCTTCAGCCCTTTAACTTACACTTCCCCCCAAACTCTGGAAATCACTGCTGTCTCCCAGAGACGAGGGGTACAGGAGTCCCATGCAGGTGGCCAGGGTCTCAAGGCATGGCTGTTTACAGTTTGCTGGCATTTCCCCTGGGAGAGCAGAGGCCAGAAAATCACCAAATTGACGATGGCCTGTTTGCTGGATGAAGAACAGGGCTGGAGAAAAGGCAAGACCATTAGGGCAAAGGCGTCATGAGCCCTGAGCTGTCCGGTCCCCGCTTTACCGATTTCTGGAAGTGTGACCTTAAGAAAATCATTCTCTTCTCTGGGCCTGTGAAATGGCTGGGCTCAAGTTCCTGCCTGTCCGGCGATGTCAGCTCTCACAACTCTCCTGGGCAGTAGGAGTGGATGCAATTTCATCCACACACAAGTTTAGTCCCTGCTTTCTGCCCCTCTTAGGGACTTACAGTCATGGGCACCATGCCAGCCTGCAGCCCTTGCTGCAGTAGGAACCACTAATATCCTGGACATTCCCCATAATCCTCCTGAGATGACCCATATACAACCAGAGGAGTGAAACATTCAGAAAAGCAAAAGCAGCCCAGGGCATCCTTAAGTGAGCCTCACATGGGCATACGCAGAAGGGAACTGTTCACGCAAATTCTACCAAAACATAGAGATGATGATGGCCTATGATGCAAGACTCGTTCTTGTGTATAACAGTAGGGCAGCTTGCAAATGCACGAGGCAGCATTCAGGATGGGGGCAGCCTTGGAAGGGAGACAACAATGAGGAGGGAGAGAAGGAATTGTTTCTGTAGGATTTTATTTCAGCTAGACACACAGAGGGGCAGACTTCAGACATCTATAGCAAAATGTCAACTCTGATAAATCTGGTTGGTCTTTTTTTTTTTTTTTAAATATAGTCGGTTCTAAAATTGTTTTCTGTAATTCTACGTTTGATTCATTCTTTTAATTGAAAAGAAAAAATGATTTGCAGTAAGATAACAGAGCCCACCAGCCCCTCAGAACACCTCTGAATGAAACTTGGCCTAAGGCAGGTTTTTGTTGTTGTTGTTATTGTTTTTTTTGCCCATAACAGAACTTTCCATAGCTGAAGACGTGTGTTCATAAAGCATCTTCGGTTTCGCAGGCCCAGGTGGGGCAGGATAATCCTAAAGGAGGGGCACACACTGTGGGGGAGGGACCAGCCCCTGCTCTGGATCCAAGCAGCCCTATAGTGACTCAGATCTATGGGGCCTTGTCTTCCTCATCTGTAAAATGGGGTGACGTTTTTCCTCTCTACTGAGTTAGGACTTGAATTAAATGAGATACTCGTAAAAATAATGACCTGCTTGAAAATAGTGATAGAAGTAGGTAAACAGTGATTATTTACTTGTGAAGCTATGAGTCCCAAGGTCTCATTAGTAACATTGGCAATAACAATGGGAAGAAATAAAGGGAGGCTGTATTAAGGAGTATGGGGGGAAGGAAATATGAAGAGGAAAAAATCTAGTGATGAAAGCTAAAGCCTCCAAGGAAATAGCTCCTCTTTCTGGATCCTGACTCGAGGCCTGTCTTTCAAAATAATGAAAATTATACTCCGTGAAAAATGATCCCAGTGGTCACTGCGATTAGGACTTAGAGCAATATTTATATATCTCACCACAGTGAGTCAACACTTATTTCCTACGAAAGCCACAGGGCTTCAATTTCCAGAGTTTAAATAATGGGCATAGAGATACCACCAAAGTAGCCCTTATTAAATATCAATATAGAATAAACTGGAAGAAAGAGAGAAAAACATCAAGCTGCTCACTGCCGTGTTTCCAACTGAGACTCTGTTCTGCAGACCCTGGGGGAGCGACACGGTTTGGACAGTTTCCCCGAGGCCCAGGTTAACCCCGTAGGGTGCAGACTTTCTGGGGGGTGGGGGGAGTGAAACAAGTCAGCGTGTCTTCTAGAAACCTGGCAAGAAGAAAATCCAAACCCATCAGATGGAAACTTTGCAGGAGGATTGTTAATGGTGTAACGAGGGCTGGGAGATGAACCTTCAGACACTTTCTGACCGCCGATGTCGGGACCAGCAAAAGCAAAATGCACCGTGGGTGGCCGCTGACAGCCACCCCCTCCCTGCCCCTCTGCTTCTTGGGCCTGTCTTCTGCTCAGTGTCCATTATACCCCTCCCATTATATCAGGCCAAAGGATCCAGGCTTCTCTGCCTCTCTCATGACATTCCTAATATAATCGATTTGCCTACTCCATGCTCTTGCAGGCCGAAGGTGATATCCCTTTCAGAAGGACCAAATTCAAAGAGAATGCTTGAGGACCGAGGCACAGTGAGGTCAAGGGCTTTGCCATTGGACGGACCTGGAGGTGAGTCCTCATCTCCGAGTGTGGTCGTCGTTCTCCTCCACAGCCCACAGTGATCTGCCTCCTGGTATTCCTGCGCTTGCCAGTTCCCCCCAGATTGAATGGGGGGGGGGTCCTGGGTGACCAAGAGAATCTGGTGGACGAGGCAGTGTATGAATTTTGAAGTTAGGTCGCAAAGGGCTTGATAGCTTCTGCCTTGACCTCTTGGATCCCTCTCTCTGGGGAAGCCAACTATCACTGTGTGAGGACGCTCAAGTCGCTCTGTAGGGGGACCCACAGGGAGAAGAATGGACGCCTCCTGCCGGTGACCAGTCCCCACTGGCCAGCCTTGTAAGTGAACCCTCTCGGAAGTGGGGCTTTCAGCCCCGACTGACATCTAACAGCATCGCGAGGGACCTTGAGTCTGAGCCACCCAGCTGAGCTGCGTCCGAACTTCTACCCCACCGAGACCACAGGAGAGAATCAATGGTGGTGGTGATTTCAAATCCTAAATTTGGGGGCAATGTGGTACATAGCCACACGAACAGGCACTTCACCTTTCTGAGTAGTGGGGGCAGTCAAGGCGGATATTCATTTGGGAGACAACTGTCCAGCTGTATCAATTGTTAAAATACTGAACTATTTCTAGGCTGCTTTGTAAAGAGCCTTGTACTTGGATTAATGTGATCTTAGGTGGCTAGTTCCCCAAGGTCCCTTGCAAAGGCAAATCAAATCCTCTTCAAGAGAAGGAAACATTGTCCTTGGCCTCAAATTGTTTCAACACATATTTTACTAATACCGTGTCCAGCACACAACCAAAGACAAACTGAGACATGGTCAAACGCAGGATTTTTTAGGCACCCAGAAGATGTTCTTCACCCATAGCTTGTGGGGTGGAAAAATTAAGCAATGTGATGGCAATGGATTTAGTGTGTGGCGGGGAGGGAGAAGCCAAAGGTTGGAAGGGGTGCAAATGGGACTGATGAAAGAGGAAAGAGGCTCCCGTTGCTTCCCCAAACTGGGACCCAGCTCTGGAAATAGCAGAGAGCAAACCTCTGGGGTATCCAGAGGCCTCTACAGCCCGGATTTTTATTTCTCTACGAAATCCCATCTGCAAGCTTGGCTGAAGAATGGCGAAGTTGCTTCTTGAAGGTGGCCCAAACCACGGACCCATGAAAGGAACCAAAGTGGTTAGATGATCCTTAGCTGAATGTTCCAGACTGCATGAGACCCAGAGGCTCCCAGAAAACATGACTGAAGGCAAATGCTTCTCCATCCAGGAAGGTGAAGACTTGGGACAGCTATATCAGATCTAGAGGGGAAAAAAAAGGTAATTTTTTTTGCATTGGATGATGTAAAATAAAATTAAAACCCACTCTAGGATATTAGCAAGATCTGTGGTGAGTCCCTCATTATACAGATGAGCAAAATAAGAGCCGGAAGATTAGAAAGTGAGTCCTAGAGCACGGCTCTGCCCCGGTGGGTGTTGTCACATACAATTTCGACCTTACCCTCAGGATATCGACACCCTGAATTTCAAGAACCAACTGGCACTTCCTTCTCGACAAGCTAATCTCGGCCCACCCCAACTGAAAGCCTCAATTTGACATCATTTCAAGTATCTTCTTTTTTTCTTTCTTGAACTAAATTTCGACATCCACTGCTTTTTCCAGGCAAACATCCGCATGAGGTCTTTCTTCTGACCCTGCCAACTCATCACCCTGGCAAAGCATGCAGAGTGGTAGCCTCTAGCCTGTCTTATTCCTCTGCGCCTTTGTTGAGTTTTATTTTTTTATTTTTGTTTTTTTTTTGCTTTTCTTTTTTTATTATAATAATATTTTTTATTATATTATGTTAGTCACCATACTAGTGTTTTATACATTTATATACTCCGACAAATAGGAGCTTCCTCCTTCCTCTTTATAAAGTAATTTTGATTAGTGATTCCCCAGTGGAGCAGATGATGTGGTCAGAATTTGCCAAGTGCTCCCAGCCCCACGAGGGGATGACCTAGCTCCCTGTCCCTGGAAATATTTGAGCAGGGCCTCAGTGATGGTCTGCCTGTCTCTTCAGTCAAGGAAGTTAGTCCAGATATTGAAGGTTCCTACCAGAATTAATCATTATAAATAAAATTTTTTGGTTTTTTACCATTTCTGGGGTGCCTGCTCTGCCTTACCAATGCTCCCCACCCCCTCCTATCTCCATTCACAGTGATTTCCAATCCCTTCTTCTCCGCACCTCTGTGGCAACCTCTGTCACGGTCTGGAGAGACCCAGCTTTTAATCCCAACTAGCTGCGAAAACCTGAGCAAAGTCGCTAACTCCTGTGGACCTCAGGCTCTTCCTCTCTCCCTGCATCATGGAGCTGCTGTGAAAAAGAGCGAGCATGAACATGAAGGACCAACCAACACAAAGTTCCTCAGTGCCCAGAAGCCTCCATAGCCTGGCCACCCTGTCTTATGGTCACTGATTCCCAGGTCCTCCTTCCCTTTAGCCTCTTGGAGGGCAGGGTCCGGGTCTTCTCTGTCTTCAGTAAAACTGGGCCCCAGCCCAGAGCCTCCCGGCTAACAGACACCCCACGAAGTTGTTACTCAGACATTACCGAGGTAGAGAGGCAGTGCGGTTGACACGGAGTCAGACAAGATCTAGACTCTCAAGAAAGTTCTATGCGAGCAAGTGAGAGAAAAACAGGCAAATGCCGAGTTCTTAGAGCTGAGTTGTCACTTTTAGCATTCCCTGACCTTCTCATCTGTCTGCTCCTGCTTTAGCGTATGTCAAAATAATGCACCTAGTTGGGCGAAAAGTCATTAAGCGGGGAAGCATTTCAGTTAAGGGAGATTTTCTTTTCCATGGGGTCTTTGAGAGCTTGGAGAGAAAAGAAGCAATAGTGAAGTAATAGCAAAGCAGACTGCTACAATTAAATGTGATTTACCACAACTTAAGTATCACTTTCAGATAGTGTCAAATTAAAGCATTGAGGAAGATTGCTGAAAAAAGACTTTTTTTTTTCTTATCTAAGTGAAACGCTGGCACAGGAGTCCTCCGAAGGGAACCGCCAGATGCTGTTTTATATGCGTGGTATGTTGGTGCCTAACATCTCCGTAGTGTTTTAGGAATTCTACGTTGTCTGCAAAACTGCCACTTCATTAAAACTGCCTCGGAAATTCCCTTTTAAACGATGCATGTAGCTGTCAGGCCATGCCTGTCCCGCCTGCTCTGCATTTTAGAAACGCCGGAGTTTTTTTCAAAAATACCTTTATTTAACCTCACATTTCCTGTGTGATTCAGGCAAAATGCCAGGGAGTCAAGGAAACCAGAGGGATGACATTTTACAGTTGACATATTTCTCTCTTTGCTTTCACTGTTAGGAGCTAAAAAGTCCTGAAGTTTGACCTTCCTGTCGTCATGATCTATGCCCTAAACCATCGACATAATTTTGTTTTGGTTTAGACTCTAGTGTCTTGCTATTCGGGGTTCAGTGGGATTTGAGTAAGTGTGCGTTACAGAGGTGGAGACAGACATGGACATAGAAATGGCAAGGTGGGGGAAAGTTTAATTTGTAAAATAAAAGAAAAAAAACCCCACCAATGTATATATACAGAGGAATCAGCCTAATAAATATATACAGAGGAATCAGCCTAATAAATTAGTATGCTTGGGGCGCCTGGGTGGCACAGCGGTTAAGCGTCTGCTTTCGGCCCAGGGTGTGATCCCGGGGGATCGAGTTGTGGGATCGAGCCCCACATCAGGCTCCTCCGCGGTGAGCCTGCTTCTTCCTCTCCCACTCCCCCTGCTTGTGTTCCCTCTCTCGCTGGCTGTCTCTCTCTGTCAAATAAAATAAATAAATCTTTAAAGAAAAAAAAAAAAGAAGAAAAATAAATTAGTATGCTTGTTCCAGCCCTGGGTCAAGGCTTCCTATGGTTCAAGTACTTAAAGTTTATTTCTCAGGAAAAAATAATGTCTAGATTCAAAAACAGTAGTAGAAAGGAGGAAAATCTTCCTAGATGGCAGGAGCCAAGGTGAACTATAGGTGATAAATGACATCAACCATCCTGGACACGCTTGATAAAAAATAGGTCAACAAATAAGTGGGCTATGGAAAGCTTACAATGTATATTAGATCTTTTATGTATATAAAAAACTAGTCTTTTTATCTTTTTCTACAACTTTCTTTTTCCCAAGCCAGTGAAAAATAAAATATATATTTATATTTAATCATGTGTAGTTCCTTTATTATTGATACAGTAGCCAAATGTTTGTTTATTGGCTAAAAATTATATTTTCTGGGGTGACTGGGTGGCTCAGTCAGTTAAGTCCCAGACTCTTGATTTCGGCTTAGGTCATGATCTCAGGGTCCTGAGATCGAGTTCTGCCCTGGGCTCCGTGCTCAGTGCAGAGTCTGCTTGTCCCTCTCTGTCTCCCTGCTTGTTCTCTCCCTCTCAAATAAATAAACTCTTTAAAAAAACATTTAAAAAATTATAATTTCCAACGTCACTGAAGTGGCCAGGGGAAATGAAGCTGACCTAAGTAACTCTGGAAACGACTGGAGTACGTTACACTAAAGGTAAAAGGAATTGCACACAAGCACTGGACTCGAGCTGAAGATGTTGAGTCCAGATGAACAACTCTGATACTACTACATATGTATATTGGAATAGGACAATTAAGCACATGGATGGCAAATGGTGGGAGCCAGATTTCTCACTTGTGGAGTGAAAATTATAGATAAGCAAAGAGATTAGGAGGATGGAATGATCCGTGTCATAATGGATTAGAGTAGGAGACATCAGGTGAATTTGTATTTGCTTCATGTAGCTACGGATGGCTACATAGAACTATTTATAGATGTGCATATGTATGGGTTAGTATACACACCTGTATTCCCTCGAGGTGAACGTCCCTAAAAGAAACGAAACCCAGTAGCAGCTAGTACACCCGGCTCCCGGATCTTGGTTTCTGCTACCATTCTCCATGAAAGGAAATAGGGCTTCTTGGAGAAATGGCTGATTGTAGGACTGCGGAAGGAAATACACAAGATGAGTCTGGAGCACCTCGTAGTGCCTGGAAGGCAGTGCTGAAAACAAAACAAAACAAAACAAAATAACAACAATAAAAAGACATTGACTGTGTCAGAAGGACACAGGAACCAACTGAATGTCTCCCAATGCGAAATTGGAACAATGTAAGCATCAAAATAAGGTAGTATTGGATTATAACCCAAATGTGACATAAATATCCATGGGTCCGTAACCATGCAAACAAACAAACAAACAAATAGGAGAGAAGAGACCATGCAGGATTTCAAATAATTTATGTAGATACTTTGCTCTCAAGGAGGAGCATAAATTCTCACTCCTTAGCTGTAGGCTACACATAGACTTCCTTCTGAAGAGCACAATATGGAAAAAGGGCGGGGGGTGGGGAGCAGTAGTAACTTCATAATGGAGAAATCTGACAAATACTGCCTCAGGCGATCAAGGTCAAGATCAACAGTGAAAGGTCATGTTGATAGTATGTTCCATTTATGTTACAATGGGATGGAAATGGCATTTTACCGCCACGTTTTTCCTCCCTAAACCCATAACCCTAGTCTAATCATGAGAAAAACATCAGACGAATTCCCATAGAGAGACATCCTACGAAGTCCCTGAGCAGTGCTCTTGAAACTGCCACGGTCGTCCAAAAACAAGCAAAGTCTGAGAAACTGTCACAGTCCAGAGGAGCCTAAGGAGACATGACAACTGAATGTCATGCGTTATCTGGATAGGATTCTGAAACAGAAAAAAGGACATTAGGTAGAAGCTAAGGAAATATGAAGAAAGCACGGACTTTAGCTAATAATGTGTCAGTATTTGTCCATTAATTTTAACAAACGTACCATAGTAGTGTAAGATGTTGGCCATAAGGGGAAGCGATATAGGGTATATATCTTCTCAATTTTTCTGCAAGTCTAAAACTTTTGTGGAAAAGTATTTTTTAAAAAAATCAGGGGCTCCTGGGTGGCACAGCGGTTAAGTGTCTGCCTTCGGCTCAGGGCGTGATCCCAGCGTTATGGGATCGAGCCCCACATCAGGCTCCTCCGCTATGAGCCTGCTTCTTCCTCTCCCACTCCCCCTGCTTGTGTTCCCTCTCTCGCTGGCTGTCTCTATCTCTGTCAAATAAATAAATAAAATCTTTTAAAAAAAAATCAAACAAGGGGCGCCTGGGTGGCTCAGTCGTTAAGCGTCTGCCTTCAGCTCAGGTCATGATCCTAGGGTCCTGGGATCGAGCCCCGCACCGGGCTCCCTGCTCAGCAGGAAGCCTGCTTCTCTCACTCCCACTCCCCCTGCTTGTGTTCCCTCTCTCGCTGTCTCTTTCTGTCAAATACATAAAATCTTTAAAAAAATAAAATAAAAAATCAAACAAAAGTGATATGGGTTATAGGCCAAATGCAGATCCAAGGCTATGGACGTATACAGAAAGAATATCATTGACATTGAGATGCCTACAAACTTGTGTAATTCTCACATGAGGAAAGCACTACTAATATTCTCATTTTAAAGATGAGGAAATTATGGTTTAATAAGGTTTAATGACTTGCCTATGTTCGGACAGTTAGGAAGTAATAAACACAGATTTGAACTTGGGAACGGTGAACCCTGTACCCACAGACTTAACCCTATGTGTGCGTATCAACATTAACAGCTGAAAATATGACCTTAGTTTTAGACTGTTTTGTTGTAGACTGTTTTTCTGACAGAAGTTTGCAATCAGAGACTGTCGACTTTTGGACATCCTGTGGGTTTATGATTTTTTTAAAAAGTCATAAAACTTGCTAAGAAAAAGACCTTCTCAGAAAAAGTTCTCTTTATACTATAATATTACATAGTGTTGAAACCGATTATTGAACTTAGAACATCAGGTTTTCGCCTGGAAACTATTTCTATTCATCAAGAGATGTTCTTCAGTGGAAGCAGCATTATGTCCAAGGCACTGACTTTGCATTAAAAATAATTAGAGAAAAATGCTCTTTTTTCCATGAGGACATGGACTTCTCGCCATTGGTTACTCTTAGTATGTTACGCGTGAAATTCAGATTAGTATATAATAACATTTCAAAGGAGCTGCTTAACGTAACACACACAATCCCAGATACAGTCTTTGACCAGGAAGACTCCATCTAGCAGATGATCTTTTCCATAATGTGAATGTGACTTTTAGCCCAAGATGATACCACCATGTTTTGCCTTAAAGAACTTAAAAATTTAATTATAAAATTCTAATGAACCCCTTAAGGTAAAGTCATCAACAACTTCTGAACTTAATGTCAAGACCCAAGGAAGATGAAAACACCCAATAAATTAAGCCTTATATTCTACAATTGTAGAAATAATTCTCTTGGCACCTGCTCTATTTTGTTCCAGGCCAGTGTATTACTGTACCTACCCACAGCTGGGAGAGTGCCAAAAAAGGAGAGTGAGAGGTTCATGGAAGTTCATTCTAAGCCTTGGCTCTTCCCACCTGCAGCAAGACATGTCACCTCTTGGTTCCAACAAGTGGGAATAATAGCCCTGCCCTGCCTTGCTCATGAGACAGGGGAAAGAATCACAGGCCACACAGGGTGGGCTGGCCTCTTCCCCACACAGCTGTCAGGGACCCTTTCCCAAGTTCCCCAACTGCTCTGCTTTTATCTGATATTTTTAAATGCAACTGTCGGAGAGGCAAGTCCTTTCAGCCAGTGTCAGGAGGTTGATGATGCTATAAAGGCAACTTGGAAAGCCAGGGAAGGAGGCATGAGTCTAATTCCTACTGTGTTTCTCTGGCCTCCAGCAAAGCCTCCTTTTGTATTAGAGAGGCCCATTTTGATAAATATGGACTGCCAACAGCTGGACACAGCTCGGGCAAACCACCCAACAGATGGTTCAACTTTGTATGTGCTAGTCAAGGGCCAATATGGCAACACTAGCTGCTGCTGCTTCTTCTCCTTCTTCTCCCCCCCCCCTTTTCCTTCTTAATGTTGGCTCCAGGCCCAGCATGGATCCCTACTCGGGGCTTGAACTTATGACCCTGGGATCAAGACCTGAGCTGAGATCAGGAGTCAGATGCCCAACCAACTGAGCCACCCAGGCGCCCCCAGACAGTAGCTTCTGTTTTTGCCTGAAGTCAGAGTCTAGATATAGGATAATTGTGGGATGACAGAAATCCCTGGTACAGTTCCATCCAAGGCAGACCTTTCTGCTGTGCTCTCAAAGCCTCGAGTACCCAAACTCACCGGCAAAAGGGATTAAAGGCTCTGGGCAGGAGGGCAGGCACATTTCTGTGTGGCTCAGAGAATGGAGACCGAACTTTGGACCTTCTATTCTAGCCAAGAGCATGGTCCTTTGACCTGTGGGCAGCACTGGAGGCCAGCCCAGGAAGTTGGATGGTGGCCTTGCGCAGGGGCTCTTGTTTTCTTTGGGTCCCTGAAGTAAGATGAGGAAGAGGCATAGTGGAAGGTGGGCTTGGGAAAGTGGGGTCCAAATCCTGGCTCTGTCTTGGCTGGTTACTTAACTTCTCTGAGCCTCCATTCCCATCTGTAAGATGGGCCTGACGTCAGTGCACCAGGCTGCCATGAAGAAAGGGTCTCCCCTCTGCATGGTGCTTGGAGCCTAAGTTCTCAGTACTTCTGCACTTGACTCCATCTTATTCCATCCAGGCTGCTATAACAAAATGCCATAAACTGGGCGGCTCACAAGCAACACAAATCTATTTCTCGAAATCCTGAGGCTAGAAGTCCAAGACCAGGGTGCCAACATGGTTGGTTCCTGGTGAGAAGCCTCTTCCGGTTTGCATGCTGCCAACTGCTCCTTGTATTCTCACATGGTAGAAAGGGCAAGCCGGCTCTTCCAGCCTTCTCTTGTAAGGGCCCTGACCCCATTCATGGAGGGCTCCACTCTCATGACCCAATTATCTCCCAAACACCCCCCCTCCTAACACCGCCACACTGGGAATTCGATTTCCACATATGTGCCAGGCAGGGCGTGGGGTGGGGGAGACACAAATATTCAGTCCATAAGCCCACTTTCCAATGACTGGTGCTGTTGCTTCGGAGCATGTCACTCTCAGTGTCTGAAGAGCCCTGTTCCACGGTCTAAGCAGGGCTTCCCCCCGCAGGCCTCCGTGACCTCCTGCAGCCCCAGCCCCTCTCCCCATGCTGCAGGATGAGCACTTTGGAGCAGACTGGCCCCGAGACCCAAGTCCACCACAGCATTTTTTTTTTAAGATTTTTTTAAAAAATTTATTTGAAGAGATAGAGACAGCCAGTGAGAGAGGGAACACAAGCAGGGGGAGTGGGAGAGGAAGAAGCAGGCTCCCAGCAGAGGAGCCTGATGTGGGGCTCGATCCCATAACGCCGGGATCACGCCCTGAGCCGAAGACAGACGCTTAACGACTGCGCTACCCAGGCGCCCCTCACCACAGCATTCTGAGCTTGTTCCGAGGTTAAAGCTCCAGCCGCAGTCGCAAAAAACGAGCTCTTGCAGGTCAAGAGATCATCAGTCAGCAATTTCACAGGCCCTAAAGAAGTCGGCCCCTGCGAATGAGGCAGAAGGCCAGCATGGGGGCGGGGGAGCTCTGGGCCGTCCTGCGCACTCTCGGCCTCAGCTCCTGCATCCTTAGCTGAGGAGGAGAATACCAGAACCAGGCGAGGCCGCTTGTGTATTAAAAAATGGCGTCTGTTAGACTACCACACTGACAAGGGGAGGGTCGAATAACCAGGAGCACGCCTGTCTGTCTGGAAAAAATAAAGGCCAGAAGTCATGAGAAGGCAGCTCTTCTTTGGGAAAGAAAATGGGGAATAGAGGAGAGTCCTGAGGGGAAGCCGGGATGGTTCTATAAGAAAATGTGCTGCCCAATGGCCCCGTGTGGAGACTGTGCTCTCTGAGGGGCTGGGTGTCGCCCTACGGGCCGTGACAGGCGGGCAGTTGGACGGGCGTCCTCTTCTCTTCTCTTCTCTGTAATGGAGGGCCGGGGCCTTGGGGACCTGCGGGCAGCAAGGACCAGGGGTCGGGCATGCCCTGGAGCAGGGTCCCCACAGTGCCCTGGGCTCTTGCTCAGGCCCTGGGCCTTTGGCAGTTTGGGCACCTGGATGTGGGCGAGGTGGTCCCAGGGTGGAGGTGGGGGGCTCGTCATCCAGAGTCCATGTGCTGGGGAAGCAGGAGCCATGTTCTGGCTGCTCTTGGAAATGGAGAGCCCCCCTGTTCCATTGGAGGGTTTCTCTTCAGGAGGCAGGAAGGCAGATTATTGATTTACCACCAACCTCTCCTTCTCCCCTCAGAATCTGCAAAACTGACAGACCCACGAACAGACCAGAGATTGCCTCTCTTTTGTGTTTAACTCAGATTTCCGTGTGGAAGCTGAGACAGAGAATGCTAAATTTTTATAATATATTCAGTCACAGAACCACAGAGGGGAATATTCAGAGAAAACACACACAAAACCCCGAGGTGCTACTGACTCTGTGTGTGTCTTGGCTGTCGGCAGAATTGGGATTTCCTAATATGGTTTTGTTCCTCTAAAGTGTCTCCAGAAGACTTCTGTCAGCAAAACACTGAGGCCAAGTAGCAGCTGTGCGTCGAGCTGACCTCCTCTATGGCCTCTTCTCACCCCATTGCTAAGCTTCACGGCGCCTTTCTTCTAAAGCCCGATTTTTAAATTTCTTATCATTTTACTTTTAAACTATGGTATGTATGTATGTGTGCAAATATCCTAGGATTCTTTCTCTCTCCCTTGGTAAGTGAAAGAAATGTGAAGTCAGTTCTAGAATAAGGTTAGAGTATTTACTCCAGGGCCACCTGGGTGGCTCAGCCGGTTAAGAGTCTGCCTTCAGCTCATGATCTCAGGGTCCTGGGATGGAGTCCTGAATCGGGCTCCTTGCTCAGCGGGGAGCCTGCTTCTCCCCCTGTCTGCTGCTCCCCCTGCTTGTGCTCTTTCTCGAGTGCTCTCTCTCTGGCCAATAAATAATAAATAAAATCTTAAAAAAAAAAAAAAGAATATTTACTCCAGATTCCTTTAAAAGCAGCCTGTGTCAAAGGTTGAGCCATGAAGATAGAAATAAATGGGGAGTTGCCGGCCTCACTGTGGGCTGACTGTCAGCGATGCAGCCGGAGGGGGTTTCCTGAGCAAGGCAGCTTGGCCCACCAAGGACGCTGCCTCTTTCTATCGATAAGTGAGGGATTTCCACTCACATCAGAGGGATCGTGCCACAGCATGACCCCTTTCTCTCTTCTGTCGAGAAAATAAGAATCAAGAAAGTCAGAAGGGACATTTTGAGAACGAGCTGGAGATCTTAGAAAGCAACATAATACTTTCCAATTATGCTAGAAACAGAATCTTTTAAAAATTATTATTATTATTTTAAATGGGGAGAAGATCACTCAGAATTCAACTGAAATGGCTTTCAATATTCTGTGAGCCCCAAAGGATTTGTACTGGGTCTATGTCCATGAATGGTTTTTTTCTAACTGAGTTTAAGATAAATTTGAATGTCCTGTTTCTCGGGGAACTGAGGGGAAGCCAGGTGGATTACGAGATAACTGAGAACAGGTGGTTATTGCAGATAAAACTAGGTAACTCTACTCCAGCGTTCACATTTCATTCCGTTTTCAGGACGGGAGCTGGTGGCCCGTGGAACCAACTATGTGGTTAGAGGACTGGAACTTTCGGTTCCACCCCCGATTTCCAAAGAGGGGAGAGGAGCTGGGGACTGGGTGAATCACCATGGCCAGTGATTTCATTAGCTCTCTACAAACCCTAAGTGACAGGATTTGGGGAGGGTTTGTCTCCTTTATAATATCCTTTGTAGGAAACCAGCGGTAGTGGTCAAGTTTTCCTTGAGTTCTGTGAATCATTAGAAAATTATCAATCCGGAGGAGAGGGTTGTGGGAGCCAAGTTGGGCGTAAGTGTGGGTAATTCACCATTTCCTGCAGACAGGGCTAAGACACACACGATCGGAGGCCTATCCCCCATGGATCGCCATGGATTGTGGGCTACGGTCCATGTCCTAATCCCAAGGAAGGCCTCCTCAGGGTCCTTAGCAATTAGCATTTGCAGCCCCTTATGTGACATACTCATAGAGAGGCTGCTGCCTTGCGTAAGGTAGGAATGCCATGTTCTTTACAATGTGTCTTCACCAAAGGCAGGACGCTGGTCTCGGCCCTGCTGGGAGATGAGATCTGGTATTTAACGGGATTATAGTTTGGTTCTCCCTGCCAGGGGCTGAAGATAAATCTGCCTGCGTTTGCACTCTCTCTCTCTGTATGTATATATGGAAAGATTAACTTGATTTTTTCCTAATTAATTATATCTGTATGAACGTGCTTCAAATGCTGGTGGAAGCATAGTCGATGTGATTTTGTCTGCCTCTAAAATCTGACCTAATTGCTTACTCGTGCGGAGTTTGGATTGCCGGGGAAATAAAGACATGCATATTTATCTACCGATGATTTTAGTTTCTAGGTATTACAGCAAAAGGTATTTTTTTCCTCTTGCAAACGAGTTGAAATTGTACTAGGGAAGCTCTTAAATGATCTGTCCCATTCCCAACTATTACATTTCCCTAGTTCTATATTAAGAATAGATCTGGGTTTTTTTTTTTTTAAAGGTCTGGCTTTAAATGAAAATCTCCTGAAAGGCTTATATTTACAAACAAACAAACAAACAAACAACAACAGAAAAAACCGCAAGTCTCCTATCCCTAAGTTCTGCCTCCCAGAAACTTCTGAACATTTAGCTCTTTTCATCTTTTTTTTCTGGTTGGTTCCTGCATTTTTCTCAGTAATACGCTTGGACTATAATTTTATGATTTATTAGTTTTAAACACGACCAGCTTCCTGTTATGCTAGATGAGGAGTTAGTTTTATAAATCCCCCAATCTCTTCTTTTCAGGGCGGTTATCTTAATATTTTATTTGAAGTCACTAGTCACCATTTACATTATCATGCTTTTTTAAATGTTGTCCACGGCGAAGTCCTTAGTATACTGTGAAAGCCTTTCTTGTTGAAGCAGCTTCAATAAAGTGGTTACAATTGTCCCTTCGCGTGAGATGTCAGGACCCTAGCTGATACCAACGCCCTCTCCGGAGAGAAAACCCCTCCCCCCTGAAGGGCACCCAGAGGGCTCAGGGCCGCCATCCCAAGGCCTGACGTCACTGCTGCTGCTGTGCTCACCAGTGGGCGTGGCAGAGCTCAGAGAAGTCTTGGTATCTCAGTGGACTCCCAGAGACACATCTTCTTGTGTGCGTGGCTCGACTCCAGGGTGGGCCACAGGAACAGGGGGCGTGCCCTCGGATGAGCATGGCATTCGGAGTCACAAAGATCAGCATTCACGTCAATGTGGTAGACAGAATAATGACCTCCTGTGACGGTTAATTTTATGTGTCAACTTGACTGGGGTCAGGGATGCCCAGAGAGCTGTAAAACATTATTTCCAGTTGTTTCTGGGAGGGTTTTTCCAGAAGAGATTGGCATTGGAATCTGTAAACCAACTAAAAAAGATGGCCCTCACCGACGTAGGTGGGCAGCATGGTGGCATCTTCCCATCCATTGAGGCTTGAATAGAGCAAAAAGGAGGAGGAAAGGCTCATTTTCTCTTTTTGATTGAGCTGGACCATCCGTGTTCTCCTGCTCTCAGATTGTGCTCCTGGTTCTTGGGCCCTCAGACTTGAACCAGAATTTACACCATTGGACTCTTGATTCTTAGGCCTTTGGGCTTGGACTGCGCCTTACACCTTTGACTCCCGTGGTTTTCAGTCCTTCAGACTTGGACTAAATTACGCTACTGGATTTCCTGGTTCTCCAGCCTGTGGACAGTGGTTCGTGGGACTTCTCAGCCTCCATACTTGCGTAAGACAATCCTTGTAACAAAGACACAAATAAATAAATCCTAGTGATTCTTTTTCTTTGGAGAATCCTGACTACTATACTGCCCAGAGATGTCCATTCCCTAATCTCTAGAACCTGCAAATGTTACCTTACCAAAGAGGAATAGTGTTAAATCTTGTTCCTTCAGAAGGCCTAGGTCTAGCAAGGGTGGTGGCTTCTCAAATCCTTCCAGCTTGAGGAACCCATGACCAATGTGGAATTGAAAGATGAGAGAGATAAATGTACTTGGAGGAATTTAGTGGAAACCCAACTGGGTTGTGAAAGATGGGCCAGATTTGGAGACATGAGTGTCTTCTTCCATACTTGGGTAAACTGAAATGAAGTACTTTGCAGAGATAAATGATCTGTTTTCCATCCTCTATGTGAAGTCGATCACGATAACCACCTCCTACTTCTGGGAATAGTAAACCTCACCACACACTGTCCTGCCTCTCTGACGCTGTTGGGGCCAAGTGGCTCAGCCTGGCAATTTCCAAACTTTTGTTCTTACAATGTTGTCCATTTTGGAATGTACGGTGGATAGATGTTATTTCCACTATCTCTTTAAAATTATTCGGTCATGAAGGCAGGAAACTCATAGACCATGAAACTGTCTTTTTTACCACTGCCCTTTAAGTGAAATAAATTTTTGCTCGATTTAAGTTAAAATGGAACTAAAAATCCCTAAGAGTTAATACATCTTTCATGATGGAATGTGTCTATTTTGGTAAGGTGAATTTCTAACTTTAAATATGAAATTACTTGCCTTTGGAACAGGTTTTGTGCTAATGTCCTTATGGGAAATGAAAAATCAGAGTGGAAGAGTTTTTGAGATTGTTAGTTAAAAATAGCATCTCCCATTATAACAAGTAACTGCACCATCAGATTTTGAAATGTTCCGGAAGAAAATCAGCAGAAATCAACACAATGGGGTTGGTAATGGAGGTATATTTTCTGGACATTTCTAGGCAGCACATTTTCCTTTTCATTGAACCGGACTCCCACGGAGGGCACAAGACGGGGCTACTACACAGAGAATAATATAGGTAAATCATGAATGCATGGAAGCTTTCAGGGTGTTTGTCTGTCCCTCCTAGGCAACGACTAGGGGAGAAATAAGACATATACACTGGATCCAGGTCTTAACCTTCACCAAAATGGTGTAGTATAAATCCTGCTTAAGGGCATTGCTGGGCTCTTTAAGGACAGCAACTGAGCTCTTTTCCAAACTATTAAGCTAATTTCTCAATTTCCTTTTATTATTATTATTATTATTATCATTATTATTTTACATAGGTGCTCATCCCGCCCCTCTTTTGTTTGGCCATCTGCTTAAATCTTTAATTCAAAAATCACCTTCAAGCAGAGACAGCTATCAGCCAAAACTCCAAGTAATGATGACTGTGACATTTTATTTTATTTTTAAATTTTTATTTATTCATTTTTAAAATTCCAGTATAATTAACACACAGTGTTGTATTAGTTTCCGGTGTACAATATAGCGATTCAACACTCCCATACATTACTCTGTACTCTTAATCTCCTTCACCTATTCACCCATCTTCCCACCCACCTCCCCTCTGGCAACCCCCAGTTTGTTCTCTAGAGTTAAGAGTCTGTTTTTTGATTAGTCTCTTTGTTTCTTTGTTCATTTGTTTTGTTTCTTACATTCCACATGTAAGTGAAATCATATGGTGTTCGTCTTTCTCTGACTTATTTCACTTAGCATTCTCCCCTCCAGATCCACCCATGTTGCTGCAAATGGCAAGATTTCATTCTTTTTTTTAATGGCTGAGTAATACTCCACGGTTTATATATGTACCACATCTTCTTTATCCATTCATCTATCGATGGACACTTGGGCTGCTTCCATATCATGGCTATTGTAAATAATGCTGCTATAAACATAGGGGTGCATGTATGAGGGAGAGAATCTTTCAAGCAGACCCAGCACTGAGCTCAGAGCCTGACGCGGGGCTCGATTCCACAACCCACGAGATCATGACCTGAGCTGAAATCAAGAGTCAGACGCTTAACCAACTGAGCCCCGCATGTACCACATCTTAAATAGATGAGAAGTGTTGTGGCGGGGAAAGGTATAGTTTGCTAAGCAGATAGAGACAGGGACATATTCTTAGGAGCATCCTATGGTTGTTTCTTGGAAATGGCTTTTAGCTTTGTTCTATTTTGGTCAACAGTAGAGCAAGTCCACCTGGGCAGAATGGGAGGTTTGTAGAAATGAATCTGAGCTATTTACTTTTTTTAAAAAAGATTTTATCTATTTGTCAGAAAGAGAGCGAGCACAAGCAGGGGGACTGGCAGGTAGAGGGAGAAGCAGGCTTCCCGCCGAGCAAAGAGCCCGACGCAGGACTCGATCCCAGGAGCCTGGGATCATGACCTGAGCCGAAGGCAGACGCTTCACCAACTGAGCCACCCAGGCGCCCCGAATCTGAGCTATTTTCTAATAGCCAGAAAATAAATAGTTTATGGTGTTCTCATTATTGGACCAGACATCTTCTATGAGTTCCTCTGTCTGCAATGGGTGAAGACGCAGCCACGAAAGCACTATTCACTCCCGTGGGACACCGAAGGATTCGGGTTTTTAAACGTTTTCTTGCAGTCTTACTATGCAGGAGTACACAGTGTTTGGGAAGCTAGCATTTTGTGTATTAATTATAGATTTTAATGTTTATTTCAAGTGTTTCCTCCAGCTGACAATCATGTTTTCCTTACCAAGTAGCAATGACTTTGGGTAATTATCTTTCATTTTAAAAAAGAAGATCATTAGAGGGGTGCCTGGGTGGCACAGCCGTTAAGCGTCTGCCTTCGGCTCAGGGCATGATCCCAGCGTTCTGGGATCGAGCCCCACATCAGGTTCCTCCGCTAAGAGCCTGCTTCTTCCTCTCCCACTCCCCCTGCTTGTGTTCCCTCTCTCGCTGGCTGTCTCTCTCTGTCAAATAAATAAATAAAATCTTAAAAAAAAAAAAAAGAAAATCATTAGAAAAAGTGACCAAATTCTAACTCACTGAGCTGATTAGACTTCATGTTCTGGTTGACAAATAGTGGTAAAGAGGCTGGGGGGCTGATTAATCCAAGCCACCCACCCCAACACCCCAGAGCCGAGAACCTCAGAAGGTCTAGGACACAACTTATTTACAGCCGTCACCCACCGTCTGAGCATTTCGCTGCAGGGAAAGTTTTTCAGGGACAGGAACGAGGACCGAAAGTGCTGTTAACTCCATGAGGAGGGATGGTGTCAGTTCACTGCCCTATCCCCAGGACCTGGTGGCCCTGCGAAGGTGCTCAGCAAATATTTGGTAACCGATTCTGGACTGGCCATTTTATTATTTGCTGGCAGATCTGGGGCAGTTCTAATTATGGAACATGGCGACTTCCTAAGGGTTTCCATGAAATTTGCTTTGTGAATCTTCCCATGTTGGGTGTCTCCCAAGCACAAGTCTGGGGCATTTCAGCAGCTAACATATTGAAATTTCCTGACGCGTGGGACGAAGGTCCACGGTCCTCCCTCCCTGAACTTGTAGGTTAAAAAATTGTACGAGGCTAGCACCTTTATATGATGGGATTGGTGTGGTAGGAAAACATTTAAGAAGAAAAAGAAATCCTCACCAGTAATAAATGAAACTATGCCATTGGCACATTTCTGCTGTCAAGGCCCCTCTACGCCACCTGACCCTCTGGCCGGCAGTGACAGCACTAAATCTCCTCTTTGCTCATTCAGGAAGACAGGATGGCCCATCCCACGCTTCTTCTCTACAACACTTCGGACAAGCTCGGCCAGATCCTGGACTCTGGAAGAGCCTCTCCAACTACTCGGCCGTGGCAAGTAGATTGGCCATCTTTGTTCTCCTACTTGGGATACTGTGAGTACGGATTGGAAGTCCCCACCTCTGTGTCCTGAATGTGATAAAGCCATTCAAAAGAGCCAGCCCAGAACCCACGTGTCCTTCCCAAATAGACATGGCGGAGCCCCTGGCCTGTGCCAGGTGCCGCACTGGGTACCGGGGGTACATGAACAATGAAGGTACGATCTCCGGTGGTCAAAATGGCACCAAATCACGTGGTCCTTAAAAATAAAGAGGTGATTTAAATGGGAGTGAAGGAGGGATGTTTCCAACTCCTTCCTCACTGTTGGGTGGCAGCCACCAACACTTTCAGCTCCCTCCAGGTGTCAGCTGCCTCCCAGTGCCAGGGAGGCAAGCATAGGGATGCCAACTAAGTGCTCCCCCCGAGATGCATGTGGCAATTAAGCCATCAGCCGCTGCAGAAGCCTGCACTCTGGTTGCTTTTCTCTCCAACAGAAAATGAATCAAATTACAGGGAAGGTTCCTATCCCCCCC
>NW_024424675.1:17570246-17572088 GCF_017311325.1 Ursus maritimus
CCCCCCCCCCCCCCCCCCCCCCCCCCCCCGGACTATTATCCGTGCCAGGGAAACGAAGCAGATTTCTCTAAAGAGCTAATTGCCAATTTTAACAAAGTAAACTTGAAAATCCAAGTATGGACTTTTTCTAACAGATCGGGCGGGGGTCACAGAGCAGACCCCAACACACAGAGCAGGGCCTGTGGGATGTTCTAGGAGAATCAATTTCACAGCCAGAATCCGTGGAGATTTTGCTTCTTAATGATCCATTCTGAAGACGTGGACATTTTCTTTCTCTTTCACCTTCCGTACAGCCACAGGGAGCTGCATGGGTCCTGGGGGCCTCCTTTCTGGGGCAGACCGAGGGTGTAGTCCCCTGGGCTTGAGTCCCCTGCTACTGGGAGGGATGTGGAGGAGCTTGGCCCACAGGCTGGAGAGCCCTGACACAAGGCAGCAAGGTCCCTCTTGGTGTGGAACGTAGCGGGGGACATAAGGGAAGGGGAGTAGGGAGCCACAAGCAAGGGGTCGGTTATCCTGGCGCCATTATGTTCTGGTTCAGAAATCCAAGAGATATGAGAATTCGGCCACCGACCAGGTGGTCATAGAGATACATGTGTCATGGCAGAGGACAGAGCATTTTCTGTACCGTTTGTGAGCTTGCTTTAGAACTTTAAGGATCTCTATTTGTATTCTTTCCCCAAGCCTCACAGATGTCTAAGGTGGGCCTATGGTCCAGGGACATGGAAGAGGCAGGGGCACTCCGTGGCTGGAAGAGACACCTCAAAGGGCATTTCCCAAAGCAGTGGGCATGTCGAGTCCGGCTTGTTAATTCTGGGGTCCGGCTGCAGGCAGCGGCCGGCTCACGGTAAACCTGCCGGCACTTTATCCCGCCCAAATCGTGTTTTCTCATTCATATTTCATCAGCATGTTTTCCAGCCCAGAACTGCATCTCAACTGCACCATGTACCTCATTCATTTATTTCACATTTCCTGTGCATTCACAATGGCACAAAATCGCCAGCCTGAACGGCATTTTTATTAACAATGGCAGAAGAGGCAAACTGAAGCAAGGATTTATCAGTCACAAGGAGTCTATAGTCAAAGAACAAAGAAGGAAAATGATCAGAGCGAGATTTCCAGGGGGAGAGGGATGGGGGAGCAGAGTCTGAGAAGGTCCTATTGTGGGCGAAGCCGGAGAATTTCAGTAGAGCCCCTTTAGAAAGCCGTGTTCTATTGGGACTCACAGAGGGCTCCAAATACTGAATTCACTAGTTCAGATGACCAATAGAAAACTACCAAGAGTAAAAGTACTGACGACCCAAGATGAAATGTGTCTGCATAGGGGTCTAAGGGAAATACTGTCTGGGGAGGAGACACACTTTGCAGAGAGTAAAGGCAAGACCTAGGCAGCTGGTCCATGACCATCAGATCCGTGAACTCTTGCTTCTGAGAGCAAGGGCTTCTGACAAGCAGCATCAGCATTACCTGAGAGCTTGTTAGCAATGCAGAGTCTCAGGCCCCCTCAGCCGAGCCAAATCAGAACCTGCCCTCTAGCAGTCGTTCCCATGCACATTAAGAAAGAGGCCAGAGTCTGTAGTCTCCCATGCTTCGTGCATGGTGCACTGGGTGTTATACGCAACTAATGAATCATCGAGCCTTACATCAGAAACCAGGGATGTACTGTATGGTGACTAACATAATGTAATAAAAAAAACATTAAAAAAAAACGTTAAAAAAAAAAAGAAAGAAAGAAAGAAAGAGGCCAGGCTGCCGTGAGTCCTTTGAGATCCTGCGTTTTCAGCTCTGACTGCTCCGGGCAGACTATAAAAATGAGCAAGCAATTGGCTGGAAACCACTCCTTCC
>NW_024424675.1:17572095-17832887 GCF_017311325.1 Ursus maritimus
TTCCCTCGCGACTTTTGCCCCTAGCTCTGTGTGTCTCTAGGCCACCTCCAACCCTACTGGCCGAGATCCTGGGCGCCCTGGCAGCCAGGCAGAGAGAGGCTTTTGAAGGCACAGGGCAGAGGGGACGCTCTGGAGGCTTTTGGGGGTATCGGGCTAACCTGTGACTCTCCACCACAGGAACTCTCAGCCCCATTCCTACGTTCCTTCTCATCCTGAGACCCCCACTGTAATGACCAAACCTCACGTTGCCATCATCTGATGACTTTTTCTTTTTTAAGATTTTATTTATTTATTTATTTATTTATTTGAGAGAGAGAACAAACAGGGGGAGGGGCAGAGGGAGAGGGAGAAGCAAGCTCCCCACTAAGCAAGGGACCCGACGTGAGGCTCGACCCAGGACCCCGGGATCATGACATGAGCCGAAGGCAGATGCTTAACCGACTGAGCCACTCAGGCGCCCCCATCTGACAACTTCTAACGAAGCAAAAATGATGACCAGCAGGGCAGCAATGCCGTTCAAAGACTCAGATGGCTTCGTGCCACGGGAAGTGTTAAGAAAGATGCCCCTGATTTTGAGCTCAATTCAAAAGCCTTCAGGACCGAGAAGAATGCTTATTTTTGTTCCAGGGAAATTTTACTCAAAACCATAAAAGGGATCTCCGATCTAAATCTCATTTAACTCGTGCTTTAAGAAACCCTAGCCCGTCCAGCCCTTGGAGAAAAGTCCACCCAATTTAACCTTTCTAAAGTTAGTTTTCTCTTGCTTGCTTTTTTTTTTTTACTTGATAAATCCTTGCTATATATGTGTGTGTTTTGTGTATTTTGTTTTATTTTCATAATCGATTTTTATATTTTTATGAAATAAATGGATTTCTGGCAACAGAACTGCAGCTTATAACTTTGTGCCTCTAGGAAATAAGGGTTTCATTTATAAAGTGTTGATTTGCAGCCATGGCTCAGGAATTTAATGAACTCATAAGTCAGGTGAATTGTGCTTCCTCTCCTAGCCCAAAGCCAGAGTCCCTGCCTGTGCGTGTGTGGGGGAGGGGGTTGGGGGTTGCTGCTAAGCATGACCAGGGTGCCTGGGAACTCTGGAAAGCAGCGGGGCCACTTGGGGAAGCGTCAAGGCTGTGAAGCAGGATTATAGGCTCTGGAGTCTGACATTACCATTTACTAGCTGTGTCTTCCCCTCTGTTTCATTATTTTTAAATGGAAATATTGGCGAGTGCAGTTACAGATTAATGAGAAGTGTTCATCACAGTGCCTGGCACTTAATAAATGTACAGTGAGTATGGGCTAGTAGCTACCCCTCCCCAGGGGTCAAAAGCCACGTATAAAAGAGAAAGCTGCCTCCCCCAGCCCCCTGGCAGGCACAATCCTGGATGGATACTCATTCCTGGGAATGAAATCTTCCTGCAAGGTCCTGGCAAAGCAGGACATCCGGGGAGCCTAAGTCTCATCTTTCAGTAGTGACCAGTGATGGCTGGCTTCCACATGTGACCTTGGCCAAACGGAACATCCACGCTGCCACCTGCCCTGTGCCTTCCAGGGATTACAGAATATTTGGATACAGAATGTTCTGGATGGGAGAAGGGGTTCGTAAACCTCAATGGCTTTTGACAGGAAGCAAATAAAACCTTTCCCTGTGGCTGGCTTCGCTCCCATCTCACCATCAAACACCCTCTGGGGCATCTGAATTTAAAAGTGGTCTGCTAGGAGTTGCTGAGATGTTGAACTCACTGAGGAAGTGTTTTCAGTGGTTCTTTGCAATGGACAGCACATGAGTCCTGTAGTAAGGAAGCCTCAGGACCTTTGCTTCGCTCTCCAGCTGTCTCCACTGAGAGGCAGAGCACCCTGGGAAGCAGTACAAGAGCATTTTGGGGAATGTTTTCTATCTCAATGTGAGCGGCGGTCACATGAGTGAATCCATTAGCAAAAATGTTCATTGAGCTCTAAAGTTAAGACACGCACACTTCATCCATTATATATATATATATATACATATTACTATATTTCAATTAAAAATTTAAAAAAATAAGACTTAGAGAAGCTGTGGAAATCAACAGGCAGAATACGGATGTCCGAAACACGAAGTGCAGACTCTCAGAGAGGCAAGAATTAACTTCTGCTTCTGACGTAGAAATGAGAGAAATCTGAGTGCTAGTCACAGGACTCTGGAAGCCTGGCTTTCTGTTTTATTTCTGATTTTCATGGATTTGGCTGTTGACCTTAATTGAAATCCAGTGGTAAAGTTAATAGCAAAGAGAGTTGAGTTCGTTGCTTCTCGGACAATCTACTCCAACTAGACCCTGAAGAGAGTTCTCGCCACACTGGGGTAATCCCCAGCAAATTTCTTCAACAGGGGCCATGAAATCAGCCTGCGGGAGTTCAGACGGATTCAAAATCGGAAATCATTAGACGCCTTACCAGCTCCCTAAACATTTGCTGTTAGAAACCCTTTGCCGCAGACACAAATGGTGGGTCATAAATTATTTATGGACCCAATTAGGGACATAATTGGAGTGATCTGGCTGGTTGCCATTAGCACTAATGCATCTCAAGTTTTTCCTCTTTCGGTTAAACTTTTCCCTGCTTTCTATAACATTTTGATATTCTAACCTGCTCTCTAGAGGTCTGTGAAAAATGTTTATGAACGTTTCATAAATGTGTACAAAATTCAGCTTTGGTAAAGAGTCTTTGACTATCAGCCAATTAATCCTGCTTTTGCTTCATCACTCCTACAAGTATTAGCAAAGAGCACCGAGCTCAAGTCACTTATCAAGAAATGGCTTTGAAGTCTTTACGGAGACTCCTTCCTCTTCCAGGCTCATTTCAGGGATGTTTCATATTCCTTCTCTGTCCTCATGGCTGTCTTCTTGCTATTGGACTCAGTGAGATACCCTGGTCCCCTACAATGACATCCCTTAACTGAAGTTAGCTTGACTGAATTTGGGTTTCTTGCACCAAACTGACACGGAATGAGCTTAGTTAATCCCTCCAAAATAAATGTACCTACTCTCTCTCCTTTGGTCCTGCCCCATCAAACACTCAAGCTCCTTCATCTTCTTAATGTCCAGTCCCTCACTGACACACTCCATGGTTTCCACACTGATTTCAGCCACTGGGCCACCAGCCCACTCAGAGACATCTCAGCCCACGTGGATTTCCACGGTCATTACCTGGCTGTGTCTCTTAGTCTGGACCTCTCTCTCCTATGAATTCCCTATGATTCCTGTTACCTGCTTTGTTGGCTCCACTGCCCCTCTAATAATGGCCATGTCTGTGGTAAAGGCCTGGGAAAAGTCTGTTGGCTTCTGAGACACCTCCCTACATCTCCTTGGTGTGGACCTCAGGCTACCAGCTCAGAAATTTGATCTTCTCATTGTCCAAGAAGTGATGGGACTTAGGAATGGGGCTCATGACTGTATAGCCAGAGGGCTGACTTCTTAGGTCTTTATTTAGTTTATTTAGTTTCTGCAGCCTGGCCACACAGGAAGCCCAAATGTCTCAAGGGGAGCTCGGACATTGAGCGAGGAGTTGGGCTAGATCATGGGAAGGCAGCCTGGCAGCAGGAGGGGATGGCCCCCACAGCCATCCCTGGAAAAGAGGATCCTAGTGATGGGAGGTAGAAGTCTCCTACGGATATTGCTAGCCCTTGTCTCAGAAGCTCTGCTTTTTTTCATGTCTCTACCTCTATCCAAGTCCATCAAGCCAGGCTAGTTAACACACTTGATTTTGGGAAGTGTTAAGAACATTGTAGAAGGTGATGTGGTTCACTGCCCACACCCACCTTCAGAACCGAGGCAGTCAGTCCCCCAGCTGCCACTGTGTCACCTGCTGACACAGCTCAGTCCCTCCCTGGGAAGCTGCCTTGCTCAAGGTCCTACTCCATCCCTAGGGACAGTTAGCATCCAATGACAGGTCCATGCTGAGGTACAAAAGCCCACCTCCCCATCCCAGCTCACACTGACACGCCGTGCCAGCTCCAGAGCTTCCCATGAGGCTGGCTGAGGCCAGTACCCAACTTCTCCCCCTGCCCTCTTTGGGCCCTCACAGCGTCAGTCCTCCAGCACACAAATTCCTGTCTCAGAGGCTGTTTCCTGGAAAATATGACCTAAGACAACTGCCACTGTGATATCAAGCCTAACTGACTTGAAGCTGACTTTTCTGGCCGTAGCTGTGCATTTAGAAACTGTGGTTAGACACTGCTGTTCCCTCCTTTTCATACTCTTCGGGGAGCACCCCTCAATGTTGACTTCTGTGTAAATCTAGGAGCCCTATCGGTGTTTCAAGCTCTGTAATTCTCTACCCGTGTGACCTTAGGCAAGTTACTTAACCTCTCTGTGCTTCAGATTCCCCATCTGGAGGATAGAGTTCCAAAGAAATTCCTGATAGGGGCACAGTTTGGGCTTGTTTCTGGTTTGTGCCATGCTCACAACTGAAGCTACCATCTGTCACTGCGCAGCACTGTTATAATACCATTGACAATATTCTCTACGTTGTATTTCGCTCATCATCAGGGAAATGCACATCAGAACCACAATGAGCTATCCCTCACACCTGTCAGAATGGCTCAACTCAAAAAGAAGTAACAAGTGTTGGCAAGGATGTAGAGAAAAAGGAATCCTTGTGCACTGTTGGTGGTCAGGCACATAGTTTTGTTTGAGACAGCAAGTAAGAACACATATTACCAGACATGGTAGGCAGCGAACGTGTTCGTCAAATAAGTGAATGAATGAATGACCAAATAAACGCATTAACAGTGTTAACTTGACAAGGTAGCCAATTCTCCTTGTGGGACTGGGACCAAAAAGCTTGAGGTTCAGCTTGCACTTAGGCATTTACTGATTCACTCATTCATTCATTAAGTCACTCATTCATTCCGCAAATATCTGAGCACCATGCTTGTTGAATCACACAAAGAACACACAATTCCTATTCTCAAATATAATTGGGGCGATAGTAGACCTTATGTTCTTTAAACATTTTAAAGCTTACCGTATTTTTTTTAATCTATTATCTCATTGATCTTTACAATAACTTGATGAGGTCAGGACTGCTATTTGCATGTCCAGGTGCAGTTAAATGATTTGCTCAAGACGTTTCAGGGAGAAGTTGTATCTGAAATCCATTGTTTTGAATACAGGTCCAGGGGGCTTTCCATGACCACATTCCAGGCTCCAGACAGACAGATGTGAAAAATTAAAGAGCGTGTAATTAAGTGCTCAGTGATTGAGCCAAAAAACATTGCAGGCAGACAATAAGTGGTGAGAGAGTTATGTGAGGGATGGATTCCAGCATTTCTTCTGCTTTCCTGCTATGGGCTATGGTGAAAACCACCTATTAGTGATGTCCATCTCTCTTCAGTGCCCACACTCCCCTTTCCCAACCACCAAGATAAACTCTGGAAAATGGATTCATTTTTTAATTGCTATATCCCCACGTTCTTAGCCTTTCCCAGAAATTAACCTGGCATCTAGCTCTGAAACCTATGTTCTTAATCACCACAAAAATAGCCCTAGATAGTGATAAAAGGTGAAGACCAAAAGTCCAAAGATTCCACTAAGGTTAAAAGATAGTTTCGGTGGAGTCTTTGATAGGAGGTGGTAGTTAGAGAATGGGATATTTAAAGTTGCCATTTTAGAAGTTATGAGGTAGGGTTTGACCCTAGGAATGGATGTCTGAGGCAAAATGGAGAAGTCTTTAGAGATGATTAAGTCAAGAACTGAGGATTCAGGGTGGCATATGATTCATCCTTATAGAAGTAGAAATCTTCGGGGCGCCTGGGTGGCGCAGTTGTTAAGTGTCTGCCTTCGGCTCAGGGTGTGATCCCAGTGTTCTGGGATCAAGCCCCACATCAGGCTTCTCTGCTAGGAGCCTGCTTCTTCCTCTCCCACTCCCCCTGCTTGTGTTCCCTCTCTCGCTGGCTGTCTCTCTCTGTTAAATAAATAAAATCTTAAAAAAAAGAAGAAGAAGTAGAAATCTTCATTCACATAGAATGAAGCAAATGTTGAAGAGAGAAGAAGACCATGAAAATAGAACCTACCTTCTTTGATAAATGAGAGAAAGTGATGAGGATGTTGGAGATTTATAATAATGAGAGAAAAGAGAGAGAAGACAAATGGAGTGACCCCAAAGGAACAGAAGCTTTCCAGAAGAAATGGTTGGTATGTGGAAATGGGAATCAAGAAGAACTCCAACTCCACTCCCTGGTCCTGAAGAACTTGTGCTGTGTGAGGGGAAAATAAATAAAAACCAGCCTTCAGTTGGGAGAGCTATAAGCAAGAGAGGATCCTTGAAGGAGAGCCCATTCAAGTCCAGGAAGAAGGAATGCTTTGAGAAAGTGTTGATGACAGGAAACTTTGCTGGCATACCAGAGGAAGGCTTTCAGATGGAGGAGAGGTTTGGAGGAGAGGTTTGGAGGATTGTTCTGTATTAGGGCACAGACTAAACAGTACAAGGATGAGTGGAAGATGGTGGCTACTGCTGAGATTTGACTTAGGACCCACCCAGAAGCCCGGATGCATGGAGTCAGCTGCCCACTAGGTTTCTCCACCTGATGTCTTCAGCATTCCTCAAACATAGCTTCTTCCTCATCCTCCTCCCTTCTCCATCCCAAGTTCCTCTTCCATCTCAGTCAATGGAATCTCATCCATCCAGTGCCCAAATCTGAAAAACAGGAATTATCCATCATGAATTTATTTTTTCCACCCCAACAGGTAATAAGTTATCAACTCTTGCTGCTTTTGTCTCTTGAATATTTATTGAATATGTCCCATCTTCATTTCTGCTAAGCATTCTCTCGTCTCCTGTCCAGATTGCTAGTTGCCTCCAGCCTTGCCCATCTCAAACTCCTCTTACACTTTGCCAAAGTGACCTGATGAAAACATGAATCTGATGCTGATGCATCACTACTGGCCCACTGGTTCCCTGCAGGATGACATTGGGGACACTCAGCAGAGCACATACAAGGACTCAGTGACTTAACCCCATTACCTCTGCAATCTCATTTCCACCAGCTCTCCAACCTGTACTTTATTATCTAGAAATATCCAATTGCTTGGAATTCCCCAAAACATCACATAGTTCCCCACTCCAGACCTTGCCCATGTTCTTCCTATAGCCAATGTGGAATCTGATTCTTTCAGATATGAAGAATACAGACATACTAGAGTTGTTTGGGAAAGTTGCTATTGTCTTTAAGAATGGAATTTACACTGAGTGGCATGTCCTCATGGCAGGGCTGGAACCAGGACACTGACCTTGTAGAGACCAGAATGTGGTTCAGGAACCGAAATGCCCTTTTGGGCACTCCTGTACTATTTTGTTCCACCCTAGCTGGCTGTATGTACCTATGGCTTCCTACCCAGTGTTTTGCCATAGTCACTCCAGCCCAATTTGTCTGTGCTTTGTCTTTCGCTACCACTGACTGAGTGCTCTACCCCTTCCATCTGATTCATGGCTCCTGCTGCCTTGTGGCTCCTGCTTACTGCCTCCTTTTCTCCGCATGCCTTTCTGTTTCTGCTCCCTGCCGCCAAATGCTCATTATCTCTCCCCCTCAAATTGAAACTCCCCCAAAGAAGGGCTCTGATGGGTTGAGCCAGTCAGTATCCAGTGTGTGATTATTGGGCGGGGGGGGGGGAATTGGGGGCTGAACAAGGAAAAAGACATGACTACAGAGGTAGTAACACACAAAAAGCTTTATTGAGCAGCACTTGGACATGGTTGAATATGAGGGGAAGTCCCTTATAGCATGGGACTGTCCAGAGGTTTATAGCACAGGAAACACTATCTAGAAGGAGAGGAGGACAAGGGAACTCTCAAGGGAGAGGGGGCTTGGGGAGGGGGTCTATCTGTCTAGACGATGTCACTCAGCAACACAATGGGGAGTCTCTGGGTCAGAGAGCTCCAAGTGACAGGAGCAGCTTGGAGCCTTATAACCCCAGGGTTCTGTCTTCTCAATGGCCAGTAGATACTGGATGTAGTTTCACAGGGTATGCCAAGCAGATGGGCCCTAAATGGCTAAAAATATTCTTCTTTGGGCCTTTTTAAAAATAATATGTAAAATTTTGAGTTTGGTGCTTAGTGGCTTTTGAGCTAACAAGTCTCAGCCTGCTGTGAAGACATAATCAACCTGGGGCCAATACACGGGGCCATCTTTGGCTTATTTATATAACAGGGCAGTTTTCATGTCTGTACCTTCCTATGTCTCTGGCCAGCCTGTAAAGTGGCTGCCCTTTGATTTGATGCGCACTTCTGCTCCAGTCAGCTGGGACTAAAGTGGGAGGGCTGATGTGCACTCAGAGGCTAGTTACAAGCTTAACAACTAACCCAGACAGACTCTTTGAAACCACCCCCCCCAATTCCAGATAGCCCTTTATTCCTTATTATCCTTGCCTGTTACAATTGCTCATGAACAAAGGCAAATACTATCATTTGAGGTAGCCTTCTCCCTGAACACCAGCCCACCATTGCCCTCATTCTCCTGTCTCCATTGCACATACCTGTCAGATGTCTTACCTTGTCATTTAGATAAGATTTTTTACATGACTTTATATCTCATTTTTGAAACTGCAAATTGTGAACTGTTTTGAGTCACTCCCATGTTCCCAGGACATTTCAGCGTTCCTGGTACAAAGGTGCTCAATATATAGCTGCAAAATAGATAATTTCTAGAAAAGAGAAAGAAGACTCCACAGAGGAAGTGTTGCCTGAATAGTGCTTTGGAGGATTCATAGGAGTGACCCAGGAGATGAGAGGGTGGAGTCCATAAAGAGAGAGAACAACCTGAATAAAAGCCCAGAGGCATGAAAGCATGACATGGGTGAGGAACCCTAAGTAGCTTGGGGAGGGGGTGGGAGTGGATGGTCACCAAGTGTCCAAGGGTGATATCATCTGGGTGAATTCAGCCCATACTTTCAGTTTTGGCAGCACCTCAGATTCATTAATCCCAGGCAGGCTGAATTGTACTAACAAACCTAATTTAATAAGAAAGTATGAAACCAGAATGCCAATTTCTTAATTAACAATAAGAAGTATAAATGCCAGGCAGAACAGAATGCTTGCATCACCATGACCCGTACATTTTCTCCCTGTAGATGGATTTACATGTGAAGCCAATTTATAAACAGAATAATGCTTGGTGAGGATGAGATTGGGGCAAGGGAGTTGGGATATGAATGCTTAATGATATCAGGCCCTGATCAAGAATCCAACAGGAAACAGATGGAACATTTGACTTGGATAATTTAGGGGACAGTGCAATACCACCATTATTTCCTGTGGACTAGAAAGAGTGACAGAAGAGAGGCATCTGGAAGTCAGAGAGAGAGCTTTAGGAGAAGCCATAATGCTGAAGCTATGGTCTTAAGTCAGGACAGCCAGCATGGAATGGAGCTGGAGAAATCAGTGATCCAACCTCACTCTCCTTTCTTTCTCTAATCTCCTATGTTCTCCATTAACTAAACCCAGTATAAATCCAGAGGGCAAAGGAACCCAGGGTTGCAGTCCTTTCAGGCCAGCCTCCCAAGGCCAGAGTACGGGAGAGGGGCCAACTGAGAATAACCTGCGTATCCTATTCACCAAACAAAGATGTATTTGTGACAAGGAGTAGACAAGCGGCCTGAGAAATTCTTGAGTCAACATTGCCAGTTCTTTTTTGTTGCAAACTCACCTTCCTATCATTTGCAGATGGTACCCTTACCCCTTATGAAAGACATATTTTCTTCATAGATCTTTAAACATGGACATCACCTTCACTTTGCCTGGTATTGGTCTGGATCACATAGACAGGCTGTTTACTCTTGCTGTTTCTGGTCCTGAAACTATTTTTATCTCTAAGGAGATTTTCATGTATCATTCTCATCTATTATGAGTTGATATTTTTAGTTTAACTGCCAGTTTCTGGAGTGTCTTGCTGCAGCTTCTCCCACTTTTATGACCTTGAATTAATTTCTATAGGCATTGGGGATGGAAATTGTTGATTGCAGCCACTGAGGAGCAAGATGTTTGAGAGAAATCAGTTAGGAAATTATTTCAGTGACAACGTGAATGGAAAGGTGATGGTTTTTAAAGTTATTTAAGAAGCAGAAATACCAGGACTTGGGGAATACAAAAGAGAAAACAGGTGACTAAAAGGAAATTAATTTTCTCTTGCACTGTAAAGTTTGAGGGGCCTGAAGGACACCCCAAAAAGGATCGTGCCCAAAACTGTTCTTGTTCATTGTTTAAACTCTGCTGCATTTCCAAAATCTCTGGTCAGTACAAGTTCAAGTTAACTTTTCAGCACCACAACTGAGGACAGCTCCCAGTCAGGTTCTTACTAAGTCACCCTGTTACTGTCAAGGTGCTAGACAACTGTTTGGAGGACCATATCCATTATCCATATCCTTGGGCAATAAGAAGCATGATTGCTCAACCACACTTATTTGACTTCTTTATGCTGGCACAAGTTAACTGGCTCCCCTACCTTGGGATTCACTTGGAGATTATACATATATTTCATCACTTCTTTTTATCTGCAAAACTATGCAAAATTTTCTTGGATGTTCTATAATTATCCAGAAATGTAAACTAAGCTCCATTGAAAATTGGGAGTTTTACATTTTCTACATATATGAGTATGTTATTCGTACTGGCTTCAAAGAAAGGTAGGGTGTATTAATGGAGCCTATAATCTAATTGGATGGACACAACATTTACACATTGAAATGATAATTATATGAAGCAACATTGGCATTCTAAAGAGGGAGAGACTACTACTGGGTATGGCTTGGAAGAAGAGGCTTGTAGGACATGCAGAATTCAGTTATGCTGGGAAGAGAGGAAAGGGCACTCCAGATGAGGAGACGGGCCTAGGCAAAGGCATGAAAATAGGAATATCCGAGGTGTCCCATATGTTGTGGGAAGATAGGGAGTGTCAGTGAGCAAGCAACTGTAATTCGATCATTGAGTAAATGTGGTAACTATAAAAACATTTGAGGATGTCCATTGACTCCTCTTAAATCTGACTCCAAGGGGGAAAAAAAACCCAATAAGCCTAGTACATAAGAGCTGAAAACAGGGGTTTTGAGATCACTTTAAAATTATGAGGACTTGCTATGAACAAGACTCCATGGACACAAAGATGAATGTCTTTGAGTATTTTCATCTTTATTAATCCATTTGATTACTAAAATACCTTGGTAAGGTCAACAAAAAGGAGAAGGTATGTGTAGTGTCCAGAAGACAATGCTGAGCACAGAGAGTTCAGATGGCTTGACTAAGGCCATGAGGTTTTTAGTGACAAAGTCAACACCATCAGCTGGGTCTCTTTTTCCCCATTGGAATATGACTGAGCCCAAACTTCACAAGCAACCCCAAGCCTGCCTAGAGAGTGATGGATGACCAAGAGAGTGAGAAATGGTGTCTACTGAATAATAGTAGTTCATATTGAGTACCTACTGTGCTAGGAGGAGCTGAGATTCATCTGTGAACAAGGGAGCCATGGTCCTGGCTTCATAAAGTTTGGTTTAGACTTTAGCTATCTCTGACCTAACTGTTGATCCATACAGTGTAGACTTGCAAAGGCAAGAGTCCTACATGGTAGAGTGTTGCAATATAGGGCAATCACACAAGCTGATGACCAACTTTTTTCTGCTGGGCTCTTTGTAATAAGCCAGTTTGGAGAGAACTCCCCTGGGTCTCAAACCCTACTCTCTAATTGGCTTGATCCGCCATGTAGACATCTACATAGATATGTCCCCAAAGTGAATTGATGTCATGTTTAAAGAAGGCTAGGCACATGGGATTCCCTTCTTATAGGTCTACAGTCAACTGGTGATTATGCAGGGGATGTAATTGACCCCCCAGGATTCTCCAGCTTTCTGTAACTCAGTTCTTTTTGCCACTGCTTGCTTTTTTAGCCACTTAATTAGCACAATTGCTCAAGAGTAGTTAAGGATAGTGAAGGGAAGGAAGCCATGTGATCCATTTCAGCACAAGTTTTGGCAGCTCCACCACCAAATTTTTCCAATCACAATGCACAGCCAGACCTGTTAACTACATGATTTCTATGAACTGATTCTTAGTCAAGAAAGGTATTAAGGCAGACATTGTGTCTTATACTTCTTGCTTACCCCAGAACCAATATCTTGTTTCACTAGTAAATAAATATTTTTTAATAATGATGAAAAAGCAGTGAGGACACATAGAATTGTCTGAGCAAACTACAGCATTTAGGAATCAGCAATCTGAGATCTATTCCATCACTTCAAATTTAAAAGCACCTTTTCTATTGACTCTGCATTTATAATCTTAATTGAGATAAACATTCCCATTTCGTTGTATATTTTTCTACATACACATGCAACCCTGAAATGCTGGAAGTGCCTAAGTGTCTCACCAGACTGAACGTGTAACCATCCTTGGTCTAACGTTTTCCTTAAAAATATTTTCTCCTGCCGTGGATACGATCCTAACAAATCGTTATACAGAAACTAGGGATCAGGGGCGCCTGGGTGCTCAGTCATTAAGCATCTGCCTTCGGCTCAGGGCGTGATCCCGGCATTCTGGGATCGAGCCCCACATCAGGCTTCTCCACTGGGAGCCTGCTTCTTCCTCTCCCACTTCCCCTGCTTGTGTTCCCTCTCTCGCTGGCTATCTCTCTCTCTGTCAAATAAATAAATAAAATCTTAAAAAAAAAAAAAAAACTAGGGATCTCTCGTTTCACCTTCTATTTCCAATAATTACTTACTTAAACATTCTGAAATAATTTTTTAATTCCCTTTTTGATTTTTAACATATCTTCATCTTTCCCTGGTTGTGGGGACAGTAAAGTGAGTCAATGCACTGAGCTTACGGTACTTCTAATTCCTTGTCCTCAGGCTGCCGTCTCATGACCAACTAATGTGATCTCATATACAAGACAGATTCTTTTCATAAGTATTTTTACGAGTCACAGTGTTCTTTTGGGGAAGGTTGCATTATCTGAGTTCCTCTAGCAACTAGTTATTAGAACTCAGTTAAAAGTGGAAGTTCAGTAGGAGTGGCTCAGTTACCTGTTATTCTTATTTGTTGTTCACAATTTTATTATGGCCCGAACCAGGAGTCTGCAGCTCAAGGAAATGGGGTGTTGGTAGAATAAAATTAACAACAACAATTCTGTATTGTCTGTAGATTCAGTGCAGTAAATCGCTGCGGAAAGAACATCAACCCGCAGATCACAGGAATTTTTGTTTATTTGTTTTACTAGCAAAAAGTTTTCTCTCAGCTGACCCCCAGGCTAGAAAATTTGAAAGAAGAAAATCGTTAGAGCATCAGTTTTTAACCTTGGCTCTGCATTAGATTCACTTGGGGAGATTTTTAAATCCCCACTGCCCAGGCTGCATCCCACATCCATTAGTCAGAATTGCTGGGTGGTTCCAGGTATCAGTATTTTTTAAAGCCTCCCAGGACATTCTAAGTGTGCGACCAAATTTGAAAACTACTATCATCAAAATACTACTGATGCCTGGGCCCCATCACCAACATTTAGATGCAAAATGTCTGGGGGACAGCCTGGGCATCACGGCCCCTATAAACCCCCCCAAGTGATTTCACTGGTGGAACAAGGCAGAGAACCACTGGTTTTGAGATGGGAGAGCAATGGGGTGGGTGTGTAGAAAAGGTCTTCTCTGTGTGGTCCATCTTCTTGTCCATCTTATTCTCCTCCCTCTCAGGGGAAGCTGTCTATGTATTAGGAACCAGTGGCTTGGCATAGAGCTTTTCCTTATCAAGCTAGTGAGGGAGGGCTTTGTCCTGGGGAGGTGGGTAGATAAATCTGCCATGTAGATCTGCTGAGGGTTTCCAACAAAAAACTACCTGTAACACGGTTACAGGCTCTCAGGAAAGAGGAAGAGGATTCTACCTGGAGTGGAGGAGCCTCACACCTCACCACCTCTTCTTCCCACGTAGGGACTTTGAATTCCTGTGACAGGCAGAGAGCACATCAGAGGCTACCACCAGCTGCAGAATTGGTAAGACTCAGGGGGGAGGTGGGAACTTAACTGTTCTTCATGCTGAAAGGGAGGAAAGAGTTTGAATCTTGGAGAAAGATGAAGAGGGAGAGAGACATAGAAGACAGAGGAGTAGGCAAAAGAAAGACACCTGGGAGAAGAGAGCCCATGCAGATAATCAATGTGGTGGCATATCAATATTCAAATTGTTCCGAGCTCTGTGACTCACAGGAGGGCCACAACTAGAGAAGACCTAGAAAGGCGATATTTGGGGCAAGGCTTCAGGCCTCCCTCATCTCTGTAGAGGTACTGATCATCAATAAATGTTTAAGCCAGTACTTAGACACTTGGACAACAGAAAGCAGCAAGGATGTCATGTGGGGAGAAAGAAAACCAGACAAATGTAACTACCTTTATTACATTTGCCATTTCTTTCCCAACGTATGGAGCTTATTAGCTCAAACACAGAAAGACGTTCAGTTTGATGATACCCCGATACCTATTTTCAAGCATAAAGCAAAAAGTTGAATTCTTTAGTGTAAACAGGGCTTTTCCGCGTTCTCTCTGAGACACATGTGCCGGAGGAAGTCTCTCATATGGCCACTTCTTCTTCTTCTTGCCCTGCTCAGCTAGCTGGGTTTACCTTGGTCCTAGGTGGCATTCTTGGTGGACAGGGGCTCACTGGTCTCAGTCTCTGGAATAATGAGATGGTGAGGGGGCGAAGAAGATTGAGGGAGGTGGCTGGCATCAGAGGGTTGTTACATTACGGACTTCAAATATACTCTTATCCTGGGATTGATTTCTCTACTGATTCTTTGGTTCAAAGACAGTGGTCAGCTAGCGCCATGAAGAAGAAGACAACCCCACCCCCAGCCCCACCCCGTCGCTCCACCTGTTCTACCGTCTCACCTGCACTCGTGGCATTACTCGTTAGGCAGCATGATTTGCAGGGCTTCCCTTCCCCTTTTGATTAGCTTGTTATCTGCCTCTGAAGCTAAGCCCTCCTTAATGAATCCCCAGATGGGAGAATAAGCCTAGCCATTGCCAGCACATCCGTCCCTCAGGGAATCCTTTACTTCCCATCAGAAAGGGGCAGACATTTGGCTTCCGTCCAACCGAAGGCTTCACAATTCCACTTTGATAAAGCCTTGGAGAGTCTCTCTCTCTCTGGGAATCCACTTTCTCAATCATAAGCATTTCAGGGCTAATTACACTGATTTAATGCACCTGGCTTTCTCTTACACTTAAAATCTCAATGGGAGAGAAAATACTCTGACCCATCAGCATTTAATGGAAAGCCAGAGAACCAATGGTGAATAGTCCATTCCAGAGCGTGTGCTGGGTGGGAGGGAGCAGCAGTCACCTTCAACCCCAGGGAGAGCTTTCTACCCTCCTAGAGCTAAAGGGTCGTAAATCATCCTGAGAGTCTTAGCGCTAGGGGCATCCTGTTTTCTAATGGTTTAATGTGTGTGGTTCTTCTTTCCTCAGTAAACAACAATACTAGATGGCAAGTTAGTGTGGTCTCTGTGGCAGCCCATAGAGAGGAGTGGTAATGGGAATGGACTCTAAAGCTGGAAGCTCTGGGTTCAAGTCTTACCTCCATCATTGACTATGAGTAGGACTTTAGATAAAGAAATTCATCTCTCCAGGCTTCAGTTTCTTCAGCTGTAAAGCAAGGGTACTATTACCTAGCCCGTATAGCCGTGGTTCTCCAACTTAGCTTGTGTTGGAGCAGCCTGGGCCTCACTCCCAGCGATAGTGAGATGATTAGCACAGCGCATCTGAGGATTAGAAGGCTTAAAATCCCCCCAGGTGCGGTCAGGATTGAGAAGCACTATCATGAGAGCTTAGTTTGAGGCTGAACCAAGATGGCGCATAGAAAGCCTTGCTCCTCAAAGTGTGGTCTGTGGGCCTGCAGCATGGGCTCTGACAGAGAACTTGTCAGAAATGTAGACTCTTGGGTCCATCCCATTGATGCAGGAAACAAAGGCAAAATAAAAAATTAAATGTCCTTACTACCTCTAGCCCATTGACAAGTCCTTGAAACAGGCAGAATGACCTTCGTCTGGGAACTCAACTGCCTTGAAGTTAATACTTTGCTAAGGGCAAAAGGCAGTCTCAGCCCAACGCCCAGGACCCTGTAAGTCTACTATAACATATAAAAATTCCTTTGGAAACTTCCTTTATCTCTACCCCACAAGATATATGTTGGCAGTCATCCCCCAAGCATATGACCCACTAATACTCATCTGAAGGGTCTCATGACTAAGGTTTTTATTAGAAGTAATAAATGACTTTTCTGAACAATAGCTAGACCCCCGGAGGTCCTGGAAACCTTGCTTCCAAATTGCTTAGAGACCTACGCTCTCCCTCACCCCCTCCCAACTTCAAAGTATATAATGGGCCGCTCCACACAACCCCAGTGCAGCTCTTTCCGCCCACGTGTCCTGTCCCTGTACTTTAATAAAAACACCTTTTTGCACGAAAGATGTCTCAAGAATTCTCTCTTGGCCATCAGCTTTGAACCCTAACGTCCTTCCTGCATCATCAGACATGCTGAATCAGATTCTGCCTTTTAGCAGGATGCCCAGGTGATCAGTGTCCCTATCACAATTTGAGAAGCGCTGGCATAAAGCAGCTAGCATTAGCCTGGCACATAGTAGGAGCCTCTCAGGGGAGGTGGTGGTTTGGTAACTATTACTAACGTGAAATGCAGGCCCGTGAGTTGATGGTGCATTGGGCAGAGGGCCTGCTTGGAACAAGAGGCTCTGCGGGGAGCCTGCCAACGTACTGGTTGAGGAGGGGAGCTTAGCCTTCGAGCTTTTTTCCTCAACTGTACAGCGGGAACTACCACAACTGCCAACACCTCTTCTCGATTGTTGAGGCGCTGTCAGGCTGAGTCAATGAAAAGGGACCTGTTCATAAACTGTCAAGCACTGTAACAGTCAGAGGACAAAAAGCTACTAGTATGGCAGTTTTGTCACTTCCCTGTCCCCTGGCCCACCCAAAGGACCCTAAAACCAAAATCTCATTTCCCCTCCTCCTCCTGGGGAAGAGTCTTTCTGGCTGAGATGACTAAATTGACCTACATCATCAAGGAATGGAAAGAGAAAGGAGGAGACCAGAGGCGGAGTCAACCAGCGTGGAGACTGGGGTGACAAGGAGCTGCTCCAAACCAATGGACAGATGTGTAAACAAAGCAAATGGGAGAAGAAAGCCTTCTGGGGGTGGGGTTTATTTAGATCTCTTTCACACAGATTGGATCTTTTTTAAATTACCTTTTTGTCATTAGAGTCTAATTCCTGGAATGGGACATTACTCCAAGATTTGACTACACGAGTCCCACAATTTAAGGGATTAGTACAATGACATCCGCCAGTGCCCACCAGTCAGAGGACCAAGCACACCTCTGTAGTCAGAGAAAAAGTTGGGTTTATTGAACTCGTTGCAGCAAACAGGGTGCGCGCTGCAGTGCCATGGGGCACCTCCATAGGAGGGCGTTGGGAGAAGCTTCGTATAGCATTTGGGCAGGTGCTAGGACTTCACAAGAAGGGTTTAAGGAAGCAGGGGGCCAGTTTTCCAACAACTGGGCTGTCTTTCACATTCTAAGGATGTTGTAGACTTGAGTGCTTATCAGAGTGTGGGTTAATTCTTTCGCGCTGGCTCATGCTCCTTCCAGGCTGACTTCGCCCGTCAAAACAAAATTGTTTCTTAGATTATAAATGCAATATCATCAGCTTTTCTTTTTTAATTTGCTGTGATAATGTTTTAGGGAAAGAGTTTTCTCAGGGTGTCCAGGGACATCATTGCAATATATTTTGATCAGTTTCTCTATGTAACTGAAGATCTAGAAGATTGTATGATAGGCTTTTTATACCTCTCCATTGGGGTCAATTTGGTAAACTGTATTTTTCTACAACTGTACTTTTTCCTAAGCCATATTTTTCTTTAAAAAAAAGATTTTATTTATTTATTTGAGAGAGAGAGAGTGAGAGAGAGAGAGAGAGAGAGTGAGCACGAGCAGGGTGAGGGGCAGAGGCAGAAGCAGACTCCCCGCTGAGCAGAGAGCCCAATGCAGGGCTCAATCCTGGGACTCCAGGATCATGACCCAAGCTGAAGGAACACACTTAACCGACTGAGACACCCAGGTGCCCCTAAACCATATTTTTCTAAATGCATTCATTTTATCAAGATTTTCAAATGTTTTTCCATTTGGAGTTGTGCAAAGTAGATTCTTATGTTGTTGTTTTTTTAATTTCCTTTGTTTTGATGGTTTTTCCCTTTGACATTTCTAATTTTTACTAATTAGGTTAGCAGTTTATCTGTCTTATTGATTTTTTTTTTTTTAAAGAACCAGTTTTTCTGGGGCACTTGGGTGGCACAGTCGGTTGAGCATCTGACTCTCGATTTTGGCTCAGGTCATGAGCTCAGGGTCATGAGATGGAGCCCTGTGTGGGACTCTGCACTGGATGTGGAGCCTGCTTGAGATTCTCTCTTCCTGTCCCTCTGCCCCTCTCACCCCACTTGCGTGTTCTGTCTAAAAAAGAAAAGAACAAGTTCTTCTTATTAATTTTTGCTTGCTTTCATCCTTATTAATTTCTTCTTTCTGCTTTTTCTGGTTAATTTTTTGGGTTTTTTTCTGTTTTTTTAAGTTGGTTATCTAATTCATCAATTTATGTTTCATTTTTATTGATTTAATCATATATAGCTATGTTTTTTCTTCTGTTTACTGTTTATCATCAGCTTCAAGAGATTCTACAATTCCACTTAGTATTTCTTCTTTGACCCAAGAGTTTGTTGAATAGTGAGTTTTCAAACTTGCAAGTAGGTGGTCTGACTTTGTAATTAATTTACAGCATTTTGATCAGGATTAAATGCTTTACAATTTGTGGAAGTTTTCTTTGTGGCCTAAGATGTGGTCAGTCTTCATGAATGTTCCATGTACAGTGGAAACGATATATCGTCCATTCTTGGGGTGAAGAGTTAGACCTTTATAAGACCTACTTGATTGTTATGTTGCACAAGTCTTCTGCATTCTTACTGATTTTCCCCTAAATGATCTGTTGGAATTGAGCAAGATGTGGTGGTCATCTACTCTTAATGTATTTTTTTCCTTCTACTTACATTTCTTCTAATTTTTGTTTTATGAAAGTTGTTATTGGGTGCATAGATGATAATAACAGCTCTATCTTCATAAAGACTTTAGCCTTCAAAGTCTCTTTTTTTGAAAATGCTTTTTGGGGGTGCCTGGGTGGCTCAGTGGGTTAAGTGTCCGACTCTTGCTTTCAGCTCAGGTCATGATCTCATCGGTTGTGAGATCCAACCTTGTGCTGGGCTCTGAGTTCAGCAGGGAATTTTGGCTGAATATAAAATTTTGGCTTATATTTTATGTTCCTTGAATGTCTTAATAATATTATCTCATTGTTTTCAGACATAAAGTATTACATCAAAAATCTAATGGCAATCTGATTTTTCTTTCCTTTGTAAGTGATTTGATCTTTTTGCCCAGACATCCAGGCTTTTTTCCCCTCGGTTTTGGCCATTCTGGATTGATTTTCCGATATACGTGATGTGCCCACTCAATATGTAGTTTTGTGTCTTTTTTATTTCAGGAAAATTGTATTGAGTCATGGGTTGTAGTATCTGTCTCCTCCATTGTGTTGGCTATCAGCTTTGGGGCCTCCTATTGTATATACGTTGGATCATTTTTCTTGTTTTTTTATGTCTTTCTCATTAATCACACTTATCTCTTTTGCATTTATTTATTTTGTGTGTTTTTTAAAGATTTTATCTATTTGACAGAGAAAGAGAGAGCACAAGCAGGGAGAGATGCAGAAGGAAAGGGAGACGAAGGCTCCCCATTGAGCAGGGAGCCCAACACAGGGCTCCATCCCAGGACCCTGAGATCATGACCTGAATGAAAGGCAGACACTTAACTGACTGAGCCACCCAAGCGCCCTTGCGTTTATTTATTTTAAAGACTTCCCCCCCTTGCAAATTTTCTCTTAAACCATTATTTATGGTAATATTTTACTTTTGAGTTCCTTCTAATTTTATCCTCAAACTTCTGAAATAATTTTTCCTATATTTAATTCATACTGTGTTTGTTCCTTTCTTCTCAAAATTTCCTTTTGTTATATCCTTTGTTTTCTTAATTTTTCTAACTTTGATTCATGGTTTTATTGCTTTTTATCACTTCCTTGATTTCCATTAGCTTGTTTTAAAATCTGTGGTTACAGGGCCACCTGGCTGGCTCAGTCAGAAGAGCATGAATCTTGGGGCCATGAGTTGGAGCTCCATGTTGGGTGTAGAGATTACTTAAAGATACATAAGTAAATAAACTTAAAAATTTATAATTATAAAAAAATGTGGTTCCAGTCTTTATCATCTTTGTGAGCATATCTTTCTTGCTGCCTTTATTGCTTGTAAAAGTGTTATTCCGTTCTACATTCTCTTCTTTATAGTAATTTTGCATAGGAATCAAACTAAACTTTTTCTGTGGTTCATTCGCAAGAGTGATTAAGTCTTTCATATTCTTAGGATGAAAAGATGGGCCAGGACAACTTTTATGAATTCACAACTCTCAAGCTCCCTCTTCTGTTGTTTTGGGAAGAGATCATAAACATGGTTTCACTCAGTGAAGCCTCTGCCTCTCCTCACCCCACCCAACCTTTATCAAACCTTCCCTTTCTTTCATCCCTGTTGTCTCCATGTGTTCAATCTGGACTCTATTTCCAGTATTTTTTCTCTTTCCCTGATAGAGACAGTTTGAAGAGAGCATCAATTCTAAGGATCAGTCTTGTAGAGAAGTGAAAATTGGGACCAAGATGGTGGAAAACTAGGGCAAATCGGGCATCAAGTTGGGGAGAGCCCCACAGTATATCTGGAAAGAGAGGAGGAAAGGTCCACATCCCATATCTGGACACAGAAAGGGTAGGGAGGTCAGGCAGCCCAGTAGAGTGGCATGCCCCTATTCCAGAGGCCCAGGGTAGATGAGACAGAATGTCCCTATGTGTGTTGGGTGACTGGGATCATCTGGTGGGCCTGATCCCCACCTTTTCCTCTCATCAGAACACAATTTTCCCTCTTCCCTTCCAGAGCCCACTGCACACCTATTCAGATATATCATTGCCCAAAGAAGAGAAGATAAGTAAGGGAGTTCCTCTGCTGATCACAGAATATGCCGCAAATGGAAATGTCCTTAAAGGTAGTGGTGTACATTCCATTTATTTAAATGTGTGTTGAAATCATACTATGTGCCCAGTACTCCCTTGGTGCTAGAGATTCAACCTTGGTTAAGACAATTGGCCAGAAAGAGGTAAGATGCTGTCTGCGGTTTTGGAAACTTTTTTTTTTTTTTTTGAGACAAGCTAATAAAAACATGCAACTAGGGGCGCCTGGGTGGCACAGCGGTTAAGCATCTGCCTTCGGCTCAGGGCGTGATCCCGGCATTATGGGATTGAGCCCCACATCAGGCTCCTCCGCTATGAGCCTGCTTCTTCCTCTCCCACTCCCCCTGCTTGTGTTCCTTCTCTCGCTGGCTGTCTCTATCTCTGTCGAATAAATAAATAAAATCTTAAAAAAAAACATGCAACTAATATATGACAGGCATGTATACACTTCATCTCATTTAATTCTCCTTAACAACCCTGAAAACTAGATAATATTATTCATTTTTTGTCATTATAACTGACTCAGAGAGGTTAATTAACCAATCCAAAGTCACAGTAGATCTGTCTGGTTCTAGAACCCATGCTTCTGCCATTGCATAAATTTGCCTCTCCACTGGTCAATATTGGACAATATTGAATAGTAACCATATCATCTTGACCTCACCAGCATCCCTAGGTAATCACCTGAACTAAATGGGTTAAAATCAGTAAATTACAAAATGCCCTAAAAACAGGGATGGGGGGAAGGAAGGAGGTTGGGTACTCTAGAAAGTTGTTTTGTCAAAGCCACATTAAATGACCAGCCTGTAAATATTGTTCCATTGCTTGCCCCCTTTCCCGTCTTGAATGGCTCAAAGCTTTCCTCCCTCTGTCATGCAGGGCAAAGAGCAGCCACCACGGAGGGCTGAGTTCGAATGCTTATTCTTTATGGCTATAATAAGTCTTCAAAGGAATAAAATAAAGCTATATCCACATATGAAAAGCATACAGTTGAATGGAAGGAGTCTGACTGATTTCTTACTATTAGATTTTTTCAAAAGCCTGCTGCTTTTGTCGTCTTATTGGCACTTAGTGAAGACTGACAGTGAAAATAACTTCCCCAAATAAAAAATATTAGAGATTGATGACATGGGGAGAAAATAACCCAATTCCATGTAAACAGAGGAAGATTAACACAGGTATGGGTACCAAATTGAAAAGCACAGCAAGCTGGTGTTAGAAGGCTAGCAGTGCTTTCAAAATAAGAAGTCACCCCTGGGGCTGCTCTAAACCCTATTCGGTTATGGTGAGAAATAGCTCCAAGAGCCTAGGCATGGGGTTGAGGGGGCTGAGTGGCCACGAGAGGGGAGTTATTAAGAATATTAATTAATATTTGAAAGTATTGGAGCCTTCCCGGGTGATGCAGTCTTTTTTTTTTTTTTTAAAGATTTTATTTATTTATGTGACAGAGAGACAGCCAGCGAGAGAAGGAACACAGCAGGGGGAGCAGGAGAGGAAGAAGCAGGCTCCCAGCGGAGGAGCCTGACGTGGGACTCGATCCCTGCACGCCAGGATCACGCCCTGAGCCGGAGGCAGACGCTTTAACGACTGCGCTACCCAGGCGCCCCCCGGGGTGATGCAGTCTTGATACCCAGGCACATGTTCAGAAGGCTTAACCCCCAAAGCCAAAGAAATTGCTGTGTATTAACCTGACGACTCATTCTAGGCTCTGATTATACATAATGTGACTTAAATGGTTCTGTATTTGTTCTGAGAGTGCATTACTCAGCAGGACTGTGTTTTCTGTTCCTTTTGCTCCTCTCTGCATCTATTCCAATGCCCTTCGTTTATGCGTTTTACCTGCAAAATCCCACTTCCTTGCGGGAGGAGGACTTGGAAAAGGGAGGTGCATCTACCCACCAGCCCTTCGGGATGAAGCAAAATGCTTTCAGATTATTGGGATGCTTGGCTAAGAAATGCAGGTCATGGGAACAATCCGATGGTCACAGATTGGATCCCTCTGAGTGTGACATGACTCTACTCACATCTTGTTTTGAAGATATTTGAGTACACGACGGTCTCCCCAACTAGAGTATCTCCCGTACCTGTTGTTAACCGTATTTTATTGAGGCATAATTTATATGCAGAAAAGGCTATACATCTTAAGCATACAGCTCAGTGACATTGAACCTCTAAGCTGCCCCTGTATAACTACCACCCAGACCAAGATCATCTCCTTTTCTGCTCTTTCCACTCAGTTGTTTCTCTTTTAAAAATCCAGCATTTTTGTTTTGTGATACAGCATTAGAAATAAATAGGTCCAACAACTTCACAGCAAAAACCAAAACCAAAAAACAACAACAAAAACGTCATAACTAATTCAATTTTTAAAAATGGGCAGAAAGAAGACATACAAATGACTAACAGGTACATGAAAAGATACTCCACACCACTAATCACCAGGGAAATGCAAATCAAAACCACAGTGAGATATCATCTCACACCAGTTAGAATGGCTGTTACCAAAAAGACGAGAGATAAGTGTTGGTGAGCATGTGGAGAAAAGGGAACACTTGTGCACTGGGGGTAGGAATCCTTGTACACAAATTTGTACGGCTACTATGTGGAAAACAGTGTAGAAGTTCCTCAAAAAATTAAAAATAGAACTGTGTGATCCAACAGTACTTCTTCTGGGAATACAGCTGAAGAAAATGAAATCCCTGTCTCGAAGAGACATCGACATCGCCATGTTCACAGTAGCCATAATACGGAAGTAACCTAAGTGTCCGTCAGAAGACGAATGGATTTATAACGTACACACACAATGAAGTATTATTCAGCCATTAATAAAACCATAAGATACTATATATATATAACGGAATATTGTTCAGCCATAAAAAAGAAGAAAATCTTGCAATTTAGGACAACATGGATGGACCTTGAGGGCAGTGTGCTAAGTGAAATAAGTCAGATAGAGAAAGACAAATACTATATGATCTCACTTATATGTAAAATCTAAAAAAAAAAAAAAAGCCAAACTCATAGAAACGGAGTAGAATGGGAGGGGTGGGGTGGGAGAAGCGGGGAAATGTTGGTCAAAGGGTACAAACTTCCATTTATAAGATGAATAAATTCTGAGTACCTAATATTCAGTGTGATGACTATAGTTAATACTGTATTACTTTTTTTTAAAGATTTTATTTATTTATTCGACAGAGATAGAGACAGCCAGTGAGAGAGGGAACACAAGCAGGGGAAGTGGGAGAGGAAGAAGCAGGCTCATAGCGGAGGGGCCCGATGCGGGGCTCGATCCCACAAAGCCGGGACCACGCCCTGAGCCAAAGGCAGACGCTTAACCGCTGTGCCACCCAGGCGCCCCAATACTGTATTACTTGAAAGTTGCTAAAAGAGGAACTCTTAAGTGTTCTCACCACATCAAAAAAATTGTAATTATGTGAGGTGACGGAGGTGTTGACCAAAGTTATCACGGTAATCATTTTATAATGTATGCATGTATCAAATCATCATACCGTAGACCTTAGACTTACACAGTGTTATACGTCGATTGTATCAATAAAGCTGGAAGAAAAAGAAGTAGGTCCACAAAAATAATGACCATTGTAAAGCACCCCCACCTCCCTGGAATAGAATTGTGGTTTTGAACCCAACAACAGAAGGGGGTTGCGATTTACAGGTGGTAGAATGTGTGCCTAACTGCAAGTCAGAGGTCTGACTCGAAATTTCAAGTGGAGACCTCAGCAAGGAAATACTTGCATTTCTCCTAGCTCAGGTCCCTGGATGTGACATGAGCATTTGGGGTCAGAGAGCTCATTGTTTTCTGAGAGAGGATTTTTCCAGCTTTAGAATCTGAAGCCCTTATGAACATTTACAAATGTAAAGAAGGCCTTCACTTCTAACAGCCCAGCAGTATTTCTCAAGTTTGAGAAGGAGAGCATATGGAATGAGTTCTTGCAGAGGGAATCCCAGCCTTGGCACCTACCAGGTGTGTCTCCTTAAGCAGCTTATGAAATTACTCTGTGCCTCAGTTTCTTCACCTGTAAAGTAGGAACAATAATAGCATTCCCCCCCCCCACAAAGTTGTCAAGAGAGAGTAAGTTCATATGCAAAGATTTGAAACAGTGTCAGATGTATGGTAAGGGTCTGTGATAAATGTTAGCCATTTATCATTTTCTCCTTCTGCTCCTTCTGTTCCTTCTCCTGCTCCTCCTCCTTCTCTTTCTTCTCCTCTTCCTCCTTGTCCTCCTCGTCCTACTCCTCATCCTCATCCTTCTCTTCCTCCTTCTTCTCCTTCCTCTTCTTCTTCTTCTTCTCCTTCCCCTTCCTCTCCTTCTCCTCTTTCTTCTTCTTCCTCACCTCCTCCTCCTCCTTCTCCTTCTTCTCCTCTTCCTCCTCCTCTCGTCCTACTCCTCATCCTCATCCTTCTCTTTCTTCTTCTTCTTCTTCTTCTTCTTCTTCTTCTTCTTCTTCTTCTTCTTCATATGTTCCTTCTTAATTACTGAAGGATACGAGAAAAAGTTTTACTAGTCATATTGTTTCTTCAAAATTGAAAATGGCCTTCATTTTCCTGTTATATAAATAACACATGTTCATTGTTTTAAAAACTCAGGAAGTGGAGAAAAGAGTAAGGAACAATTTAGGAAAAGAAAAAATTCCGAGACTCACGACCTGAAGATAACCACCACTTATATTTTGATAACAATCTTTTCATCTCTCTCCCTCTGGGTATACACACGTACAAACTTTCAAAGGTGGGATTATATTATAGGGGTTGTTTCATCCTGGAAACTTTTCTTTGTTTTTAGTCTTTCTCCCCTCTTAGCTCCCATTCCCTGTTTTCACCCTTCCACGGTTTTCTCTAGGCTCACCTAATCATCTACATGTACGTGTTCACATAAATCAAGCTTTTAAAATGTTTGTTTTACAGATACAGGGTAATCTACATACATACAGACGTACATATGCATATAATGTATGTACGCTACAGCTATCTATTTGCGTCTTTATTTTTCTCTCTTTGTAGCAACAAAAACCACGAGCTATTGAGCACATGTGTGTCACGCACTCCCCTAGGCACATACATTGTTATATCAACTGATAAGTTCTGATACATATGTTTAAAAGCAACATGACACTGGAAAGAATGAATTTCCATGTATTAAATCCATCACCTATTAATGTGTATTCGTGATGTTTTAAATATTTTCCACTAAAAAAAAGGCACAGCTGATAATCATTAGAATTATCCTAGGAGTGGAATTTCTAGGGTGAAGGGCATACATTTTATTTTAACTCTATTGGTTTACCCCCTCCACTGAGAGATGACAAAGTGGTCATGTCCCATTGTGTCAGGTGCTCCTGTGACCTTCTGCAGAAATGAATCCCAGAACCCCATCACATCATGCAAAAGTACAGCGAATGGACACTCAGAAAAGGGGGGAAATGTGGCACCTTCCACTCCCAGTAACTCCCCAGGCCGCCCAGCCAGGGCCCTGTGCAGGAGAACTTCACTTCCAGCCCTGCATCTCCCTAGCACACACAACCCAAACTCAACAAGGTCCCACTCTGCAGAGTTCACAACTCAGGCTCAGGTGGAATAGAATTAGTCACACTCAATTCAGTGATGATAATGAAATCCTAAAAAAGAATCCTCTGAATGTAAATATAAAGGTTATAGATTCTGTCCTGGACAATTCAGTGATGCCCAGAGCTTCCAAGATGCGTCTTCTAGACAATGCCTTCCGTTTCCCCCAAGGATTCCAGCAAATAATAGCAGAGAACAATTATGGTCAGCCAGACACTTTACCCAGTGTGGAAACAGATGCTTGATTCTAAAGGACTCCTAGAAGGCATGAGGGTGGAGAAGTAGCTCACGCTGCCCAGAGAATGGAGAAGAAGCTGGCAAGAGCAGAGGAGGAGCCCTTCAACAATGCCTCCTACAAGAAGCTCTGAATGGAATCTCACACAAGATCACGGTTATGAAGAACCTTCCACCGCAGGAGGGACTGCTCATCAGCTAAGCACTCCCCAAGAAGGCTGAGTGAGCCTGACAGCCCCAGACAGAAACCCCAACACCTATCTCCTAATCCAGAAGATGAAGATGAGGCTTAACCCACTCACCAGCTGCTTGACAAGGTGGACCTGCTTTCTTTGGAGTTAAGCAAAGCTAAGCAACTGGTGGGTCCCAGCTTCATGGAGATGAGTCCTAAGTCCCAGACACCCTCTTGCCCCCAAAGACCAATCATGGCAATCGAATTCCAACACACTGGAGGCCAGAAGCTGTTGGATGGTGTTCCGGCTGTTTATTGCTGTATGTAAGACAACAACAACTTAGTAGTTTAAAACAACAACCATCATTTTGCTCATGATTTTGTAATTTGGACGAGACTTGGAGGGTGCAACTCCTCTCTGCTTGATGGGACGTCCCCTGGAGCAACTCCATTGGGGTTGAGTGTCCACTTTCAAGATGGCCCAGTCACTTGACTGGCAAGTTGGTGCTAGCTGTCAGCTGGGAGCTCCGCCAGAGTTGGCATCCTGGGGTTTTGGTTTCTTTCCCCATGGGCTTCTCTTCAGGTCTTGAGCTTCCTTACAACATGGGCTCTGGGTCTAAGAGTGAGCGTTCTGAGAAGTCTGGGCAGAAGCCAAAAGTTTTCCTATTACCTAGTCTCAGGAGCTCCAGAATATCGCCCTCACTGCATTTTTTGGACAAACCAATCACCAAGTCCAGCTCAGAATTCAGGATAGGGGAATTAGCAGCCCCCTCACAATGGGAGGGGTATCAAAGTATTTAGTGTCCTCTCAAATCTACCACTGACGATGACCTGCTTTGGCTGGGTAGCCCTTCCTAGAGGAGGCTTCAGGGCCATCTCAGCTGTGTGTCACTGTGCCTCAGCAGGAGAATGTCACGCTCACTCTGTTAGGACGGAACACTGGAGGACGGCAGGAATGTAGACAGGCTTTGAAACCCATGTTCACCGATTCATAAGCTGTGCCCACCCCCGTCCTCATATCCTTACAAATCCTTATAAACGGTATGTTCACCTACCTACCTTTGGGACCCCTAACACCTAAGAGGTAAGAGAAACACTCTAACCCAGACTGAACACCTCATATCAGAAAGTTGGAAAATTAGCGGACTCATGCAAAGAGTTCATAAAATCTTTGCAGAACGTTACAAATTTAACAACCTCATGGTTTGATTTTTTTTTGTTGTTGTTGTTAAGTGAGAATATGGCTACAGTAGAAACAGTCGGGGAATTGTCGAATGCAGCCAATTGGACTTCAGTTCCACTAGCTGAAGGACATAAACCTTCCTCCTGCCCACAGCAACCACTATCAATTTGCACAGGATCTGAAATTCGAATGTCTCGTGTGCAGGGTAAGGGGCTGATTTTAATGAAATTATTTTGGGACATCAGGCATGGATTGTTTCTGTGGAATCTGCAAACCCAAATTATTATTAAAGTTCAGACATTCGTAGGCATTGAATGAAGTACTCTCTCTACCTCCTTCTCTCTCTCTCTCTCTCTCTCTCTCTCTCTACCTTTCTCATGCACACACATTCAAGTCACCATAGATTTCTTTTTGACTAAAAAACCCTGAAGTAGGGTAAAGGGGACTGCATCCAACTTCTTTGTAGCCGGACAGAAGAAAGAGCTGGAAGAGCCGTGACATTCCCAGTTGGTTACCCATTTGGGCCTTTCTCTATACCGAATTCCTCCAACAGAGACACACACGGGCCCCACTCAGGGGCGGTGATGGAACTCTACACCATGGAAGCAGCTCTGGCCTCTGAGACGTGCCCAAAGACGACTGAGTCTAAACCTAATGGTCTTGGGGCGCGTATGTGGCTCAGTCAGTTAAGCAACTGACTCATGATTTTGGCTCAGGGCATGATCTCATGGGTCATGGGATGGAGCCCCACATCCAGCTCCATGCTCGGTGGGGAGTCTGCTTGAGATTTTCTTTCTCTCCCTCTGTTCCCCTTCAACTGGCGTTCCCTCTCCCTCTTTCAAATAAATAAATAAATCCTTTTTTTAAAAAGGTCTTGATTTCCAGAAGATGGAAACTCAGAAGCAAAATTACTTATTAATTTTAAAAAATTGTTATCTACCCTTGTCTAGAGAAATCAGTAAGATCTAAGAATTAAAAAGGTCTCTTTGCCCCAAAGAGAATGTTATACATTTTTGGAAACCAGTACCTGGCTGTCTCCCTTACTGCTGTCACTGTGGAGGCCTCTCCCTCCAAAATGTGAGAGTACCTTCCAGGGCCACGTGATACACCAACACCTCCAGGAGCCGCCTCCTGCCCTCTTGTCGCCCCCATCAGGAGATGTCTCCAGACCCTCTTTCGCCATCTTTCCTGTGTCTTTATAGCTCTGTCAGTGGCCCCGGGTGATGGTAGAAGAGAATACTTAACGACCTTCCCAGAATTTCATGTGTTCTAGAAAATATGTCGTTAACCATCATTTTTCCCCTTCGAAATGGTTCAGTATGATTTTTTGATTTTTTTTTTAATTGGCTTTGTGTAACAAAGACAAGGGAAGGAGCACAGATGTATTCCAAGGTTGAATAAAAGTACAACACGTCACCATAAATGGCGTAATCATTTCCTCTGCTTGTAAGTTTTAAAACATCGTGTGAAGGTCATTGTGCATGTACTAAACCTTCGACCCTGCTTCAGGCCGTGTTGGTCAATTCCAGGGGAACCGTCCTCAGGCCAGTTCTCCTTGTGTCTCTCATGACAGAGGGAGCCGCGTTCGGGACCTCCTTCCCCAGTCGCCCCTGGACCCCTGACCTGGGCCCAGGCTATGCTGGCCCCTCCTGGCGGCCTGGCTGCCATACAGCTGGCTCTTTGTTGAGGATGACAGCAGCCTAATTGCATATTTCTTTTCTCATCAAAGCAAAATTGTTGGCATTCCACAGAAGCTGTTTGCCGAATAATGCACCATCTGGCCCTCTGTGATAAGGAAATAATTGATTATTTTGAAGAGTCTTAATTCATCCTGCCTGCTGCACCTTAAGAAGAGAGAGCTCGGGGGCCTGAACTTGCTAGATAGCTGTGTTTCCACTAAAATAAAGTAAGCGGCTGCAGCTTCAGAAAGCCAAAGTTCCCTTCCAATTCATTTATTTTGTAACAAACAGTGATAAAGTGATTACTCTGCACTAGGCACTGTTCTGAGGACTTTACAAACAGCGAAGGAGGTAGTAAGGAGTCTTAGGAACATTCTGGTTCATCTGGACGCTGGTTACCTGACTGCGGTCAGTGTGGGAACATTTGTCGACTCTGCATACAGTGGATGCGCTTGTGGATATTAACCTTCAAGAGAAGTAAAACGGAAATTCCAGTGCGGTGCATGCTATTATCGTTCTCCCTTTTTGCAGATGGGGAGACTGAGGCCTGGAGGAAGCCAGACAGTCCGGTGATGGACTCCAGGCTCCTTCCCCCAAGTCAACATGCAGTAAGATGAGAAAAAAGACAAATAAATTAAATAACCTCGAGAGGATTTAGGCGGACAACCCCCTACCCAGCTCAGGAAGAGCCCCACAGCCCAGCCAAGGAGGGGAAAGGCCAACACACAAAACATTCAGGGCGCATCCCGAGATGACTGAGTTCAATGTGGTTTCTTCCACCGCCTCTGGTGGTGTCTTCGGATAACGGATCCCACATTCTCTGCGGCTCTGTCAGCATTTCACCCTCGCCAACAATAAACAATGACATGGAGTCCCTGCTCTGTGCCAGGAACTTGACTCATGTTAGGAAAGAAAAAACAAAAAGAGCAAAAGGAAGAGGAAAAGGCAAGTTTCACCTTAGCTGTGTGCTCAGGACAAGCAGTCACTGGGCTGCGCGGTGCGTTCTGGGAAGGAGGGTCCAGATGACATCTGAGCAGAGACACGTCCATAGACCAAGAAGACTCTGAAGCCACAGTAGACTGGACCCCCATGTAAGGGGCTTGACCTCTTCCGCTGGCCCTGAGATAAAGGTTCAAGTACAAAAAGTTCTTAAGGGGGGTGGTCCCGGGCAGTGAGGAAGTGAGGAGGAGGGGGGAAGGGGGGAAGAGGGCCAGCCCCCCGAGTGTGAAGGTGTCCACTGTGGGCACGCAGGGCTCCATCCTGCTGGGGCCTCTGGGAGACAGAGGCACACACCACACCGGCCTTGGCCGTCATTGTACTCACTGCCACCCCTTGTGACCAGCCCTACCCAGGTGCCAAGCACCCCCCGGTGGGTGGGGAGCCTGGGGCTCGCAGGAGGGAGCCAGAGGAGCAAAGCAGCCGCGAGCAGGACGGGCTGAGGGCAGCACGGGGAGCCTCAGGCGCCATCTTTACACCCAGGCCGCCTTAGCATCACGGCTCAGCCGCCAGAGGCTTGTTTCACCACCTACGTGAGGGGTGTGGACCTCCCCGGCTTCCCATTCTGGGTGGGTGCAACCCTCCACCTGGGCACCGGGCCCTGCAGGCCAGCCTGGCGGGAGCTCCCTGGAGTGCTCCGAACCCGGCCTCGGGGCACCAGGGCCCTGACGGGTCTGCAGGCCTGACTTCCAGAATTTTCTTTGAAGCACAGAGCTGGAGTAGATCGGTCTCTGCAAAGCGGATTCAGATCTAGGGATCTAGGCCCAAGGAATAAATTCGACTGGAAAAGTAAGAAGTCAGCGTTCCGTTCAGCGTGCTGACTCAAGGTCACCCTTTCACACATAACGCTCGCTCTTCCTGTTTGTTCTGTGTCCTTTCCCGAAGTCTAAACCCCTCCCCAGGCCTTCCCCCCACCCCCCTCAGCTTGGAGTTCGCCGCTGGCTTCATTTGCACGTTGTTTTCCTCCCCATAAAGGAGGAGAGAGGTTTTCCGGCAGGAGCACCAGCTGCGGGCCGTGGGTCAGGCAGCGGCTCCCAGGATCTGACTCGAGAGAAAAAAAGATTCCGGTTAACCTGAAAATTCACAGAACAGGAATGGCCCTCAGCACCTAGACTCAGGCGGTCCCTCGGCTGGGAGGAGACAGCAAGCCCGGTAGTCCCGCCGGATGCAGGCCTGACAGGCTTGGTGCAGATGAACCAGACTCAGCAGGCTACACACTGTGTCGGTCTGTTCATACTGCGTTCTCGAAAGGGCAAAACCGTAGGGCCGGGAAGCAGATCGGTGGTGGCCGGAGGCTAGTATCTGACCCCGACAGCCCCAGCCTCAGGATCTGAGCGACTGCGTGCTCCGAAGGGCCCGTGCTTAGCCTGTGGCTCTGCTCCTCCTGTCCTGACGCTTTGAACTTGTGCTTCGTAAGTGAAGTCTGGTGGATCAGTGGGGGGGACGCCCATGAGCGGAGGAAATACATAAGCTAGTCTTACCACCGTCCTTGCTGCCCCATTCATGTAGAGTGTTCACGACGCCTCGAGAGCACAGAACTTCCAACCCACACTGTTGTGAAAGTACAATGGAAATCAAAGCCAAGTACAAGGAAAGCCTGTCGCAGAACCTGGGGAGGACAACAGACTGGAGCCAGGGTCTGCGTGGGAATGCGGCACCTCGCCTCTCGTGTCTGACCCCCCTCATCGGTGTGGAGCCCTCCACGCCTCCATGACCCCCTTGCCCGACCTACTCTATCCCGCTTGCTCTGATGCAAATGCAAAGGTCGGGAGACCCGAGTCTGAGCCTTCCTGTGCTTTGGCACCGAAAAGAGACATGCTGAGCCCCTCAGATACGCGGGTGTGCTTCCCATCTGCAAAGGCAGCCCCTTCTCATTTTCTGTATATCTTAATCCCCTAATTAGCCTGAAATCATTAAGGACAGATTAGTTTGCCTCTTTCTTTAGTTTTCTCCAAGCCATTTCCTCTCCACCACTGTGGGCTGAGTGCCTGGCACAGAGGAGGAAGGAAGAGAAACAGTTTCACCTTCCCCGCCTCCACCCCCGCCAACATTTCTCATACGACTCAATTATCCGTGGGGAATGAGCCCCTCCAGAGCTGCTGCTTTCACCGCATTGAACCCCACAGAGCAAATCGGTGTCACCTTTCCAAAAGGCAATTGGTGGCGTGTATCAAAAGCCTTGGAAAGGCACAAACCCTCTGGCTCAATGTCTATTTTAAAGAATTTATCCTAGAAAATAATCATGAGATTATAGGAGTTCCGTGAGAAATGGAACGATAGGGATATCAGCTAGAGTGGGGGAAAAAAAGGAACTAGCATTAAAAACCTCCATCCATATACCTATAGACAGAAGAAAAAAGAAAGGACTTCAAAGGTATGCACACAAAAATATTAACAGTGTTAGCTCAGGGTGGGCTAAGTTTACTTTTCCTCTTTTCATTTATCAGTATTTCTCCAACTTTCTGTAATAAACTGGTATCATTTCTTTTATCATCTATAGATTTCTTTTTTAATCTATAACTTCTGGGAATGTGAAGGGTGCTGTTTGTTGAATCTGATGACTCATTCCCGGTAGTTTATATGCTGACCACGTGATTTCCACCCACTCTGCATGTAATCCACAAGTACCTGTTGAGTACCTACTGCTAACTCTAGAAGCTCTTCTGGGGCTGGGAGTGGGGGTTGGGGGAGGGGGTGGAGGTATGAGATTCAAGCATGAGGCACAGCTGCTGTCCTTTACATACACCCTCGTCTGTCAGGAGTCAGACGGGTAAGCACTTCAATGCATACGATGCAGTGATACATTGTATAAGGAGGGGAACCTGCTTCTGTCCCGGGTCCGTGGTGGCTTCATCCTTTAGTTCCCGCCGTGTTAATAAATGCTAAACACCAACATTTCTGAAAGTGTGTGTGCGCACACTTCCCAAAATGCTAGTTGTTAAAAAAAAAACAGGCAACATTTAAAATATTGTTTGTCACTAAAAGAACAAGAAAGAATAATAACTCTCAATTTAGTAGAATTCAAAACAAAAGAGGGTAAATAAAATTGGATCAAGCGGACTGCAGAAAAAAGGAATAAAAAAGAAGTTATGGGGGAAAATAATAAATAGAAAGCACAACCAGTATAGTGGAAATAAGTCCACATGTATCAACCACCACGGTAAATGTAGACAGATTTAACTGACATAGTAAAAAACAGAGATTCTCGAATTTTTAAAAATTTCATCTCTATGCTCTTTATAAGATAGAAACAAACAATGACCCAGAGAAGTTCAAAATAAAAGAGTGGAAAATAAAGTATTAGGAAAAAACTAACCAAAAGGAAGCTAGTGTAGCAATATTAACACCAGAAAAATAAGAATATAAGGTAAAAATAAAATAGATAAGGTTAAAACCTATTTCTTAATAATAAAAGGAACACTCTACCAAGATTATCCAATAATTAAAGCTTGTATAGAGACCCAAGAACATAACTGTAAAATAGAGAGACAAAAAATTTGTTTTTTTAAAGATTTTATTTATTTATTTATTTATTTAGCAGAGAGAGAGCACGAGCAGGGGGAGGGGCAGAGGAAGAGAGAGAAGCAGACTCCCCACTGAGGAGGGAGCCCCATGTGGGACTTGCTCCTAGGTCCCTGGGATCAGGACCTGAACCCGAGGCAGACACTTAACCGACTGAGCCACCCAGGCACCGGCAGAGAGAAAAAATTTAAATAATTATCAGAAGATAATTATTTAACAAGAGATAACAAATATATAAATACATAAATAAAAAAGAAAAGAAAAACTCACAACGACTGAAATGTTTTTAAAAACTTTTTGCTATGGAAAATTTCAAACACACACAAAAGTAAAGAAGACGAATCCGAGGGTCCCCAAGGACCCGTGACCCAGCTTCAAAAATTACTAACCCATGGCCAGTCTCATGTTATCGCCATGCACCCATTGCCCCTACACTGGGATGGATTATTTTGAAGCAGACCTTAGATATCACATCATTCCATCTGTAAGTATTTCAGTACGGGGCTCTAAGAGTTAAGGAATATATATTTTTTTAAACATAACTATGACCTTAAATGCATATTCCTAAGGAAAGAAGCCAATCTGAAAAGGCTACACATGCTGTAATGAGACCAACTAGATGACATTCTGGAAAAGGCAAAGCTATGAAGTCAATAAAAAGATCAGCAGTTGGGGGTCAGGGAGAGGTGAACAGGCAGAGCATGGAGGGCTTTCAGGGCTGTGAAAAACTGTGTGGTGTTATAATGGTGGGTATACGTCATTATACATTTGTCCGAATCCATGGAATGTACAACATCGAGAGTGAATCCTAAAATAAACTATGGACTTCGGGTGATTATGATGTCTCAATGTAGGCTCATCCTAGGTTAAAAAAAAAAGTGCCATTCTGGGGAAGGATGCTGATAATGAGGAAGGCTCTGCATGTGTGGGGGCAGGGGGTGTATGGGAAATCTCTGCATCTTGCCCAATTTTGTGATAAACCTAAAAGTGTCCTAAGAAAATTAAGTCTTTATATTAGAAAAATGATGAGACTATAATCATACCTATAGTAGCTTCCCCAAATATGTCCACAGCCTAATATGGCTCCCCTAAAAACGTCCACAGAAAAAGTTTGTGAGCCCCTGTTACAGATCTATGCTGTGCAATATGGTAGCCATTACCCACTTGTGGTTGTTGGACCCTTGCAATGTGGCTAGCGCAACGAGGAACAGGAATTTTAATTTCGTTCAATTTAAATTCATTTAAATTTAAAAGCTGATACTGTATTCAGTTATTAAAAACCTTAAAGTTTGTGGAGGGGAGGTGGGTAGGGGGATGGGGTAATTGGTAACGGGCATTAAGGAGGGCACTTGATGTAATGAGCACTGGGTTATATGCAATTGACGAATCACTAAATTCTACCCCCAAAACTAATAATACAGTATATGTTACTTAAATTGAATTTAAATAGAAAAAATTTTTTTAAAGAAATCTTTAATTTTGGGAGTGCTTGGGTGGCTCAATCGGTTAAGCATCTGACTCTTGATTTCAGCTCAGGTCATGATCTCAGGGTCATGGGATTGAGCCCCATGTCAGGCTCTCTGCTGAGCATGGAGCCTGCTTAAGATTTTCTCTCCTTCTCTCTCCCTCTGCCCTCTCCCCTGCTCGTGCACCACCCCCCCCAAATCAATAAATAAAACTTAAAGAAAAAAGAAACCTTTAACTCTGGAACAACCTTTCAACTATAAGTTTTATGACATCTAAACACAGATTCAATGCTTCCAATGAAAATTGAGCATCCAAATGAAAACGTGCAGTAAGTGAAAAATACGCACAGGTTCTCAAAGACTTGTATAGAATTAAAGGATGTATGATATCATGGTAATAAATTTTCTGTTGACTACATGTTGAAACGACTTGGCATATATTGAATTAAATAAAATCTATCACTAAAATTAATTTCACTTATTTTTCCTTTTTTAAAAAAAGATTTTTATTTTTGAGTTATCTAACCCGACGTGGGGCTCAAACTCACAACCCCGAGATCAAGAGTTGCACCCTCCACCGACTGAGCCAGCCAGGCGCCCCACTTATTTTTGCCTTTTTCAAGTGGTTAGTAGAAAATTTAGACTGATATACGTGACTCCCGCTGCATTTTCATTGGACAATGAGACTTTAGATCACAGTGGGCAGATAAAGTACTATAATATCAAAAGTCAGACACCTAAAATTTTTTAAAACGGTAAATTTCATGTCATGTATCTTTTTACAGTAAAAAAAAAGAGTGAGGAACTTACTTTTTAAAATCTATTCAGAATCCATTCTCGTATTAATTACATGCTTTCATAGAATAAAACTTGTCGCCCATGGGAAGCTTCACAGGATTTCAGAAGAGATACCAGAGACTTGGTTCTGCTTCTTACCAGTTGTAGTGTCCTCTGGTAAGTTCTTTAACCACTCTGCGCTCACTGCCCTCATCTGTGACATGGTGATGTCCCTCACAGGGCTGTAAGTGAGGACCGGCTTCTAGGTAAAGTGCTGCTGTAAAGGCAAATGTTAGTTATTATTTCAATTATCTTGGATCACTTTGAAAATGAGCTCCTAATCGTATTTTTATTATTTCCATCTTGAGTTTTTTTCCCATGTGAAATCTTCATCCTCAGGTTTGTTTGAATTAATAAGCACTCTCAAGAATTCTTCCTATTCTCTTGAATTCTTCCACTAAGCCTCACAACAATGGAAGAATTTACCATAATTGCTAATTGGCTCTAATTTAATATGTCTGCGTGAATGCAAATTCTGGATGGTAATTTGGTGTCTGATTTGTGTTTCTCAAGTGCCTCAGTGATGACGGAGAGTTAGGACTTCTCAGGGGCACCAGAAAACATCTGTAACAACCCATCAGTGAACTCAGATAGTATACAGTTCAGGGGAACAGAGGGCTGTTTACACAAAGAATTGCAACTGGTATCAGGAAACCAACTCTCCCTCTACCTTTCGCCAAAATAAGCACTGCAAAGATAGGATTGGTCCTTGAGCGTGATGGAAATGCTCTGTTGAACAGCCATGGAAAGGTGAATATTATTATAATGTTCATATAATACTGGGACAGTCTGGGTTGCTGACGCCCATCCTTCAGAGGGACCGCCATCCCTGATGGGGATGGATCTTTGACATAACAGAACACCAGAGTCCTACACCCTTCTGTGAAGGCTCAAGGGTCCACTAGGCTGGAATCAGGAACCAGGTGACCATTTCCACCTTCCTGACACCTGGGTGCCACCTGATGGAGTTGGGACCCTGAGAGGAGGGCGGGGGGGGGGCGCGTAGGAAAGAGTAGAAGAGGGAGACCAGGGGCAGAAGGAAGTGTGAGCACCAACTGAAGCTCACCAATCTGTGGGATCAGAGGGAAACCCAATGGGAAGAAGAAAAAAAAGTCTCCTGCCATCTGCAGTGATCTGTGTGCTCATGACTGACGACTAATAAGACAGTTGTTTTATTTCCGGGACTGAAATCTACCAGCGCTCCAGGCATTCTAGGCATAACAATGGAATAATAATATAAATGGCCGCCATGTATTGTGTGTTTTCTCTGCCCTGATATGACATTCCCCCATTATCTCACCCCTGAGATAGCTATTAGCTAACCATTGCTGCATAATGAATTACCCACAAACTTAGCAGTTCACACAGTAAACATTTATTAACTCACACAGGCTCTGTGGTGGCTCTGGCTCTGTCTCTTACAAGGCCACCATCATCTGAAGGCTTGACAAGGATTGGGGGACCCTCAGTCTCATGCCTGGCAAGGTAGTGCGTGGCCGTTGGAACCGAGGTGTTGCCCCATGGACTGCGTGAGTGTGGGGCTGTTTGAGTGTCCTCAGAGCATGACAGCTGGCTTCCCCCAGAGCAAGAGATAGAACAGAGAGCCAACTGCCCTATGTTTTATAATCTTGCCTCAGAAGTCATATCCTGTCATTTCCACGATACCCTACTGGTGACACAGGTCACCCCTATTCTGTGTGGGAAGAGCATACACGAGGGCATGAATACCGGGAGGGAGGATCCCTGGGGAACACCTTGGAGCCTGGTGACCTTAGGAAAGTATGATTGTCCGCATTTCACAGCACAGCAAACTGAGGCACAGAAAGGTAAACCAGGTTTCCCAAAGACACACAGCCGATGTGTGGCAGAGCTGGGACTTGAATCCTGGTCTCCTCGAGTCCAACACCACGCAGAGGCAATGTTGAAGCCTGAACGATGATGAGGTGAAAAGGTGGATGGGGTCGCTAGCTGTACTTCAGGGCACGATGCACGTAAGGATGATATGTTTTATGGCCTGGCTGTCCAACCTCCACTCCATTGATCCCATGGCAGATCATCTTCTTAATTCCACATACCCAATCTGCACATTTTGGAACCCAACCTGCTAGTAAAATAGTAGTCGGCATCATCACATTCCAGGCATCTGCCGTGAGTAATAATAATGGGTACTTAATGCAGGACAAGAGTCCCACTGATTCATAGCCACCACGTTACTGGGGTCAACTACGAATGCTCTATTTTGGAAGAATAACTATGCCCAGCATTCTCTTTCTATGTATCGAAAGAGAGAACTTATCAAGTTCCTTCCAAATCCAAGACTCTTTCTGATTCTTTGATTATAGGAAATTACACTGTATTATTAATTTGCTGCTTCTTTGTTTCCTCTAATATGTAAAGCTATTCAGACCAAGAGAACTGTTTGAGAAAATTAAAGCTGAATGGTGATAGCCAGAGAGAAGCCCATTTTATTCACTAAGATTCAACACTGTATAAAATGCTCCTGGATTTTGGTGCAAATACTTCATGCAGGGGTTTCTATGCCTCCCGTTGGGTCTGTCAACCTTTTCCAGTCTCCATTCTGAGCACAAGAAACTGAACTTTTCTGCTGTTCTGTTTATATGGTTGAACGTTTTCTCACACATGTAAGACAAAGATAATTAACATTCATAAGAAAGGTCCCTAGGCATGCAGAATCCTGAACTGTCTTCTGATTTGCCAAAGGAAAAGTAATTAGGTGACAATATCACGTATACTTACTAACTGTGCAATTGATCAAAATGCACCGTTTTGACCTAGGCAAGATAACAGGCACTTTACAGTGGAAGGGGAAAATTAAGATTATATTAATAAACAGTGCAACTTAAGTGACTTACCCTTTCATCCCCAAGCCACTTCCTCAAAGAACGATTTAAATGCTAAATGTATTAAGCTTTCCATTGTCAGGGGGTTTTTTGTTGTTGTTTTTTACTATATGCTTCCTAACATTTGGCCTTTCCCATCTGTGATTCCTTTAGTTTAAAAAAAAAAAAAAAGGTAGGTTTATAAGGACAACTGTCCACGAGTGTGATGAATCAGCAAGTGAGAACAGCTGGGTCATCAGCCCGTGTGATGAACACTGGACATTACGATAAAGTGTGTGGTGAGTGGGGAAGGTGACCTTGACCATCAGTCAAAAACATCCGTGACGCACTCACTGTGTGCCAGGCCCTGCAGGCCCCCCTTGTGGATCCCAAGTGTCCGGAAGCCCAGGGGAGCTTGCAGGGGTCTCCTCCACCACCAGCCCTGCCTTCTAGACGCCTTCAGTCCAATGCTCTTCAACCTTTTTTTATGGTAAACTCATGCAAGTTTCAAAAGCTCGGTCTGTCCCTCGCCCACACATTGGTACGTTTGCATCTAAATATTCTCATCATAACTTTCAATGGTTGAAAAACAAAGTAATTTCTGGCGTACTGAAAAAAAACGGATATTTAAATTAAAATGGTACCTCCCTTTGTAACCAATAACCAGCTGTTCTCTAATCCATCCAGGGAATCATTGTCTTCTTTGCTCCTGCCCCTGCCCCAGTCTGTCCTTGGATTAAAACGCGTCTAGCCGCCCTTAGAGGAATTCACCTCTCTCTGCTGAGATACCTCAAAAGAAATAACTAAACACAGAAATAAGGATTTGCTGATTCTTTATCTGCCGCCAAACTTTGTGCTTCTATCTACCACGTTGATCTTGACTCACATTCAGTCAAACGCCTGGGAGTGTATTATAAATGCGGAAAGTGTATTCACATATACGCTAGTCCGTAGCTACGTGGGCGAAACCCCCAACACAACGCCTGGTCTTGGGCACTCTCCTCGGGCAGTGCCTGTTCAACTCTTAGGCCACCTTTCTGTTTGGGTGTCCAACTCTTTTCTTATCAGTCTGTAGAAGTTCTTCATATATTCTGGATACAAGGCGTTCGACAGACATAAATCTTATACATACCTGTTCCCACTCTGGGGCTTGCCTTTTTGCTGTTTGCATAGTCTTTGGTGAACAGCTATTCTGGATTTTGATGTAGTCCAAAGTTTCAATACATAACCTGCTTAAGAAATCTTCAAGGGGCGCCTGGGCGGCTCAGTCGGTTGGGCACCCAACTCTTGGTTTCGGCCCAGGTCATGATCTTAGGGTCATGAGATCGAGCCCTGCGTCAGGCTTCACGCTGAGTGTGGCGTCTACTTGAGATTCTTTCCCTCTCCTTCTGCCCCTCCCCCTGCGCGCGCTCTTTTTCATATAAATAAGTAAAATCTTAAAAAAAAAGAAAAAGAAAACTTTTCTAATCCCACAGATATAAAGATATTCTCCTTATGTTTTCTTCTAAAAACGACATTGTTTTTCCTTTCTCATTTAGGTCAACAAGCCACCTGAAACTGGTTTTTCGTCAGTTGAAATGTAGTTTCCCGGCACCTGCGTACGGTTCATGTGAGGGACCTAACAGCCAGCAATAGGCACTGGGGTGGGACAGCCTTGCGCTCCTCCCCTAATCCGTCAGATGTGCCAGGGTACCCCAGAGCCAGAACAAGCCATAGAGACGTTCTGTAAGTTTCTATTTGCCAGTTTCTTAGAAGAAAAACTGAATGCTATGTGGACATAAGAGCCAGAAGAGGAAAACCTCTTTAAAGCAGAACTCCCTCTCTCCCCAGCGTGTTGCCCCCACTCTGTGAAATGCCACTTTGAAATTAATCAGAGCATTACCCCGTCGGAAGGCGATCTGTGACCACCTGGGACTAAGTGCGGCAAAGAGGGCCACGCTTCCACCCTAAGTTACTTACCTGCCGCCAGCCCCATCTCACAGGTGATCTTTTCATCTGACAGCGCGCCCAGCACCACACTCCCTCCTTCCTCACCGTTGCCCTGACGTGGGCTGGAGGGGTGGGCACCTCTTGGCTCCTCTTAAGAGAAACTATAGACTTACACATAGGAACCCATGGTAGAGTAACAGGAGCCATGGCTTGTGAATCGAGAGCCCTCATTTCTAGTCCCAGGTCACCAGGCAAATCACTCAGCCTCTCTGAGCTTTGGTTTTCTCAACGGTGACAGGAGGGATTGGGATGGACAGTCTCAATGACCCCTTCAACACTGCTGGATCCTGTGAGATTCAAAACAAAGCTCAAGTCAAGCATGATGCAAAATGTTTCTGCGGTTGAAATTTGGCTTTTGGGGACAGTCCCAAGTGTTGTGTGTTTTGATGACTGTTTCTCAAACCGGCAGTAAACTTCCTATATGCAATCAAAATAATAAAATCTGAGAGCCACAAAGGAACTCTGAGTTCAGCTTTTCTTTTTGGTGGTGAAGAAACACAGACCCAGGGAAGTGATGAGCTAATTTTTGGTTGAATCTAAGTCCTTGGACTCTCTGTCTGGTGCTCTTAGAACTGATCCATTTGGCTTTATTAAACTCCATTTTCCGAATGGGTAAATGGGGTGATGAAAATGTCACATTTAAAGTTCTCTAGCTGTGCTTCGGGATTTAACAAAAGGAAAGGATGATGTGAACTATGGTGTTTTTTTACTTGCTTTTTCCTTTTGTGCCCACATTATTCCTGGAATGCCAGAGAGCATTTGCTTTGTGGTCTTCCATAGCACTTCCTAGAAGGAGCCAAGGAAAATAGCCCACTAGCAAACTTAGGGACCCCTTTCCCAGCCCAGACTTGGGTCCCACCAAAGGGTTGGAGACCACTTCCCCAAGGTAGAGTGGAAAGATTCACCGTGTCACTGTTTTACTGATGAAAGCTTTGGTGGAACGCCAAGAGCTATGCTAGAGAATTTTCCTTCAGCTGTACCCCAAGGGGATGGGGCACCATGTGCAGAAAATGGGCACATATGCCTCTGAATTTGTCGGAGTGAAAATGAGGGGGTCTCATTGCAGGGGACATTGATTTCTACCTAAAATAATCAAGAGAACAAATTTCATCAACTCACTGAGGAGAGCCACTGCATTGGTTTCTATGACAAATTAGCACAAACTAAGTGGCTTCAGACAACACACTCTTATTCTTTTACAGTGCTGAAGGTCAAAAGTCTGAAATGAGTCTTCTAAGGCTAAAATCAAGGTGTCGATAGGGCTATGTTTCTTCTGGAGGCTTCAGGGAAGGATCCATTTCTTGCCCTCTCCAGCTTCCGGCGGCCTGCTATGGCCCTTGACTCATGGCTTTTCCTGCACCTTCCAAATGCATCACCCCAACCTCTGCTTCCATCATCCTATCTCCTTTCTGTGACTTTGACTTGGTGCCTCTACAAGGACCCTTGGGATGACATTGGGCCAACCTGGATTATCCAGGGTGATTTCCACGTCTCTAGACCTTTCACTTCATCGCATCAGCAAAGTCCTTTTGCCACGCCGAGTACAACCATCATGGTTCCCGCGATTGGGATGTGGACATCTTTGGGGAGAGGGGGCATTTTTCCACCTCCCACACCCACCAGACAGGCTTTCTGTTGGGAAGAGAGGAAATACGCCACAGAAAGTCACTACGATTACAGACTTTGGAAAGCTACTTACTTCTTTCTTGGCTTCCATTTACCCATCTATACAGTGAGGGGTTGGTAGAAGCTGCTTCTAGCTCCAACACTCTATGGGTCTAGACCCAGGCTGCCCAGTACGGTCACCACTAGCCACGTGTGGCTACAGAGCCCTTGAAATGCAGTGATAATATTTTGGATAGATTGTGCTAAACAAGGGATATTATGAAAATTAACTTCATTGTTTCTTTTTTATTTTTTTAATATGGCTACTAGCAAATTTCAAACCGCACGCGTGGCACGCCTTGTATTTCCGTGGAACAGCACTGTTTCAGATCATGTGGCCCAACCTTCGTGATAGGAATCTGGACTGTGATATCCTGAGAAGTGAGCGTCTAGCCCCAGAATGGCAAATGCATGGCATGATGGACACAACTCCCCTTCCCGTTCCTGTGACAACACTCACCAGTCTTACTCTTTCCAAGTGTCAGGGTTTGGCCCCAGGATCCTCCTGCACGCGGTGCTGGAGGTGGTCACTAGCGAGGGCTCAGAGCTGGCACGTGGGCCATTTCAGACTCATGCTGTTGCAAATAACAGAAAACCCAACCCAAGGAAAAATGTTGGCTCATGTTATAAGAATCCGGGGCGGATCTGGCTTCAAGCGCACATAGATCAGGGTTTCCCTCTTTCTCTCTCTTCTACCTTCTTCCAAATCGGCTTCATTCTCGAGTTTCACATGGGGGCCCTGGTTGCCACAGGCCCTCACCATCATGACACTAAATCCCTCAGGAGAGTCCGTTTCCCCCAAGGCTCAAACGAAAGCCCTGGGTTGGACCCAGTTGGCCCTGCTTGCCCTGATTTGGGTCACACACTCTTCTTGAACTAGTCACTCTGGCCAGGGGAATGGAATTTACCAACTATGTCAGCCTCTGGGTTTGGAAGTAGAGTGAACTTCCCAGAAAACACGTGGCCTGAGAGTGAAAGAAGGGAACCCCAAACAGAAGTTGGCAGGAGCCATTATCACAGAAGAGGGTGATGGATGCTGAAATCCCACGCTGCTTCCAAACTATTAGTCTGGACGTAATGCTGTGTGATCTTCCTTATCTTAAAGAAGATGTGGTACATGTACACACTGGACTATTACTCAGCCAAAAAGGGAATGAAATCTTGCCATTTGCAACAACATGGATGGGCCCAAAGTGTATAATGTTAAGCAAAATAAGTCGGAGAAAGCAAACACCATATGATTTCCTTATATGTGGAATTTAAGAAACAAAACAAATAAGGAATCATGGAACATGGCATCAAAAAATTATTAAAAGAAAGAAGAAAGAAAGAAAGAAAAGAAAGAAGAAACAAAACATATGAACAAGGGGGAAGAAAGAGAGAAACAAACCAAGAAACAGACTCTTAACTATAGAGAACAAACAGGTGGTTACCAGAGGGGAGGTGGGTGGGGATGGGTGAGATAGGAGCTGTGGAGTAAAGAGGACACGTATCATGACAAGAGCTGGGTAATGTATAGAATTGCTGAATCGCTGTATTGTATACCTCAAACTAACACAACACTCTATGTTAACTATACTTGAACGTAAAAATTTAATTAAAAAAAAAAAGAAAAGTCTTCCTTATTTTGAGCCAAAATTCACATCTCTACCCCAATGACACATTCATTCCTGTCTACATATGGGGCAATGTGGAATGGGTTTGCTTCCCTTGGATATCCACTCGTTAATACATTCCAGAAGTATTGATTGATTGTCTACTACTCAAAGCTTAGGGATCCAACAGTGGACAACAGTGAACAGTTGTCGAAGAGGTTATATTCCAGGGGCAAGAGACAGAAAATAAACAAGCAAAGATAGCAGTAAGCAAGAAATAACAACTGCTGGCCATATGCCCAACATTGGGATGTTCCCAATATTGTGTGGTCTTGGTATAAGGGCTGTCCCAGTGCCAGCCTCCCTCTGCCTCCTCCTGGGTTCCCCAGGGAAGAATGGGTTCAGAATGCGACTTGGGGTCAGCCAGTCAGATGCTTTCTTGCTCCACAACTTGGCGGAGGGGGGGAAATATTTGGAGATCCTGGCAAGCTTTGTACCAGACCTTCCCTATGTCCTGAACAGAGGTGTGGCCCCCACTCCCGCCAATTCCTGGCCAGGCCCCAACCCTAACCCCTGTTATGTAACTCCAAATCCCCTTTCCATTAATACCAATTTGGTTTCTGTTGGTTGAAACGAAGTTCCTTGACCGGTATTATGGAAATTATTTCCTACCCAAATCACCTCTTCTTCAGACTGTGATATGTTAGCATCTTCAGCCTTCCCTTGAATCAGTTGGTTTCCTGATCATTCTGCATCTCGACCTCTGACTATTGTAATGGGATATAACTCATAAAAAGTCCCCATACTTTCCCTCCTTCAGTGGGGACGAGGGAGGGGTTGAATACAGAATTCTGTGTATATTTTGAATTTCCTCTTACTTGTTCTAGAACATTTTATAAAATAGATCATTTGCATTGTGCAAGCAATAAGTATGTCTATTTTCATATTTTAAACAAATTGAATATTTTAATCAAATTACACCCAGAGTTTTCTTTATACACCTATGAAAGCACATGGAAGTGAGGGTAAAGCCTTTTGAAGACAGAAATGGTTTTTTAAATTTCCCTTTTATTTTTCTGAAAGGGAATAACTATGTAAATAATTGTGTTTGGGCTTTACTAGTCTCCAAAAATACGTTTAATATGGTTTGAAGAAGTTTAGGTATAAAAAAATGTACCGGCGCATGGTCCTGGGAGTCAAGCAGTTCAGGTCTCTGAGGGACAAAGTCTCAGAGGTCTCCTTGGCAGTGACATTGTGTCTCTTGAATCCAGGCTTTGCTCATGAGGCTCCATCTGCCTGGGACAGAGTCCCCAGCCCAGCCTGTCCCCTGGTCTTTCTTGACTAAAGCCAACTCATCTTGCCGCTCCTGGCTTCTCTGGATCCTTTCTGTCACCCCAGACTAGCTTCAAAACCCTGTTCTACACCTCTCCGCACCCTGCATTTCCCCCGATGATGATTTTTCTAACATCTGCCCTTCAACACCATGAGGGGAGGGACAGCGTTGTTCACTGCCAAACAAATCCCCAGCATCTAGCTAAGTGCTTGGCACACAGCTCTCAACACCTCATGCACTGAACTGAATCCGTAGGGAAAAGTAGAAAGAGGAAGAAAATCCACAGGATACCAAAGAAATCTAGTCCGAATGTGCTCCAGGAAAAACAGTCAAGGAAGCAGGATCACAATGGCCCAGTCTTCCATTGTGAGCACGTCCCGGTTCTGAGAGCAGCTTGCTTCTGCTTTAGGCTCTTGGGGCCCACATCGCTTCCCCCCCTTTCCTCACCAGGACCAGCTCTCTGCTGGGCTTTCAGCGAATCCCCGGGAAGAGCCCTGATGGACTAGTTCACAGACTGAGTCCAGCCAAGCTCTTCCACTAACCGGATGTGCAGACTTGGGGAGGCCACCCGGCCTCTGTGGGCTTCATTTTACTTACTTGTCAAAAGAGGAGAATTGCACAAAAGGATCTCGAATGTTCCTTCCATCTCAGGAGCCCAGGAATCTAATTTGGATAGAGTTATGGCAGGATTTTCCATTACACTTGAATTCTGGGTAATGGAAATAAAACCAAGCCCTGCAACTCTCAAAAGAAACATTATCCTTTCTTCAACTACCTTGTAAATGATCATGGCAGAGGGGCTGTCCAGGCCCTTTTGAATCTGAATAAACGCTGATTATGTTGGTATGTTTCTCTGTTTCTCCCTCTTTTCTGATTAGTTATCTAAACTGCAGGTCAGGCCATGCATATGTAATGAGTATTTGTGCATTTGGAAGGAAGCTGTAATGATTTGCAAATGCCTTCATCGTGAGTTTATAACTTCTCTTAGATGTTCATCTTACTCAATAAATTACTTCCTCAAAAAGCTCTGCCCGCATGTTTACTAAGTGGGCTGACAGAGAACAGACAATCACACACAATTTTCTCTTCCACGGAATTTCAAAGGTGATTTAAGAGGGTCCCCCAGAAAAAAAGACAGTAAAGTTACTATATCAGGAAAACAATCCAGGGAAATTGGTCATGGATCAAAAAGATAAATTGTAGGGGCGCCTGGGTGGCACAGTGGTTGAGCGTCTGCCTTCGGCTCAGGGCGTGATCCCAGCGTTATGGGATCGAGCCCCACATCGGGCTCCTCTGCTATGAGCCTGCTTCTTCCTCTCCCACTCCCCCTGCTTGTGTTCCCTCTCTCGCTGGCTGTCTCTCTCTCTGTGAAATAAATAAATAAAATCTTTAAAAAAAAAAAAGATAAATTGTATTGCAAAGCTTAATTCGGAAACATCAGCAAGACCTATTTTAGAACCCTTTAGAAACTTCTAATCGTTTTCCAGTGTCAACACTTTGTTCCAACCAAGGTTTTGGAAATGAATGCACCATGTGGGTCACTCATGTTCCCGATCCCATGCATCGAAAACAAGAAATTGGACCCAAACCCCAAATTATAGGCTATAAAAAATTATGCTGTAGGAAAAATCACATCAGGACTCAAACGTTTTACAACACCCACCAGTATTTTTTAAAATGTCACAGAAGTATAATAACATAGATACAAAGGAGTACACAAATGGTGAGTGTATGGCTTGATACCTTTTTTTTTTACAAAATGACACATCAGTGTCAAGAGTGCCCAGAGCAAGAAATTGAACATGACGAGCTCCCCTAAAAGCCCTCCTGTGTCTTTCCAGACACTTCTCCTTCCAAAGTGACGTCTGAATGAGGTAGCCCAGAAGCGCCCCTGAAAAGTACATCTAAACTAAGAATGACAAGATGAGTAGGATTTAGAGAGGGAAGAGCAGGGGGTGGGGGGTGGGCTGGGGTGGGGCAGTGTCCCAGGGAGGGGAGCATCGTGCGCAAAGCCCCACTGCTCATACATATGTACATACATCACCTTTGCCCGGGGCTTTATATCAACGCAATCATGCAGGGCGCGTTCTGTGGTGCATGGCTGCTCTCGCTCAACGTGTTGTCTGTAGCTGTAAGTCATTCGCTTCGTTACTAGACTCCGGTGTGTGAATATACCTCCATTTGTTTATTCACTCCCCTGTTGTGGACATTCGGATCCCACGAAAAGTTTGGGATTCTCACCAAGAGAGCTGCCCCACCGGTCTTTTTACCGAAGGATTAGATGTGACATCCACGGGCCATTTACCCAGTGATTCTGAAGGTAAGAGAATGAGCGGTAGAAAACCAAGGAACGAGAACAACGGTGCTCAGGCACTGCTACCCACCAGCATCTCCGGCGGGGGGTGGGGGGGCGGTTTGTAAGGCACAGATGGCTGGATCCCACCCCCCAGAGTGTCAGATTCAGTAGGCCTGGGATGGGGGCCTGAGAACTTGTGTTTCTAACACCTCACTGGGTGATGCTGAAGCGGCTGGTCCAGGGGCCACTCGGAGAACCACCGAACTAGAGATATTCGTGAAGCCCTGCCTCTGTGGGACCCGCTATTATGGAAAACACTGGAGGAAGGGCACAGGCGATCTGCAGATATCCCTAATGCCCAGACTCATTTTCAGAAGGTCTCCGACTTTATACGGCTTTTACACAGAGAGTTGTATCGACCTTCACGGGGATAGATCTTTCTAGTTGCAAGAAACAGAGAGCCACTCTGGTTCCCTCCGACAATTCCATTTTTATAAGGAGAACCGGGGAGTAAAGAAGCCTGAGCTATAACACAAGAAGCCGCTCAGCCAGGCTCTGGAGAGCTGGGCTTGACAAAGGTATTGCGCAAATGCACTACCCCGGGGATCTTGTAAAAATGCAGATCTTAGTCAGGAGGTCAAGGGCAGGGCCCAAGGCATTCTTCACGAGCTCGCCGATGATGCTGGAGCTGCCGGTCCTCAGAGTAACGAGACTGTGTGGCAGCATTGCTCATTCTTCACGCACAGCTCCGAGGACCCTCCAGCAACTCAAGGAGTCTTCCAAACTCAGATTCGACACTTCCGTTCCTGCTTTTCTCTGTAACTCCTCCCCCACCTTCCCCAGCACCAACCTTCCCGCCCTCTGCCTCCCACTTCCTCACGTCATCTGCTCTCTCATGCCTTCTGTCCACTTCTGTGCCTCTCGACCATCTGCTCAGACTGTTTCTCTATCTCCCATTCAAATTCCCAGGCGAGAAGATCCGATGGGGTCAGAATATCATCTTTCCTGTACAGGGTGCTCGTGTAGGACAAAGTTCTTGCACTTCAAAAGCCAAATCATACTCACCTGTCACTCAGGTGCCAATCATTGGCCTCCTTAGCAGGAGCCAGAGAAACATGGGCAGGGGGTACAAAGCATGACGACTTTCTCGGTGGTTCCAGCCTTGGCTGCACAATGAAATTACGTACCAGGGTCAGGGAGCAATATCCAGGCCCAAAGTCACACCATAGAAATTCTACCCATGTAGGACGGGGGGCCAGGCTTTCGTATTGTCTGTGAGCTACCCAGGTATTTCTTTTTTTTTTTTTTTTTAAGATTTTATTTATTTATTCAACAGAGAGACAGCCAGCGAGAGAGGGAACACAAGCAGGGGGAGTGGGAGAGGAAGAAGCAGGCTCATAGCGGAGGAGCCTGATGTGGGGCTCGATCCCAGAACGCCGGGATTACGCCCTGAGCCGAAGGCAGACGCTCAACCGCTGTGCCACCCAGGCGCCCCTCCCCAGGTATTTCTGAATACCAGGCAGTGTGGAGAGTCGCTGACCATATTATGATCCTAAAGCGGAGCTAACAACACACCACAAGCTGGCTTAAAACAATAGACATTTCTTCTCTCACAGTTCTGGAGGCTAGACGTCTGAGATCAAGGTGCTGACAAGGCCATGATGCTGCTGAGGCGTCTAGAGAGGAGCCTCCTGGCCTCTTCCAGTGTCTGCCAGGCCCAGGCATTCCTTGGCTCTGGTCCCTGTCTCCCTCTTCACACGGCTGCCTACTCCGATTTCCCTCTTCTTTGAAGAACATCAGTTATATTGGATGGGGGCCCACCCTAAAGACCTCATCTTAACTTGATTATATCTGTGGGGAATCTATTTGCAAATGAGCTTACATCCACAGGAATCAGCTGTTAGAACTTTAACATATTTGGGGGGGGGTGGACACAATCAACCTGTAACACTAACCTTTATGTAGGAACCTTCCAGAAGGAAGTTACAGCTTAGGCAGGCATGCTAAGAGTGTTCTGAGGCGGTATGATAGGTGACCGTCACCTTGCATGACCCGTCCTTCCCACATTTCCTCCCATCCACCCAAAAATAAAGCCACCTTGGAAACTGGCAGTCTCGACTTGCCCACTCAATGTTGAGAAAGCCGCTCATTCTGTCCGAAGCGCCCTCAACACTCAAGAAAACAAAACCCATACCCTTGGGGTCTATATTTGGAAGGTGGTTACCCCACCCTCCCTAATTTATTCTCAGATCTATTTACAAAATTGCAAAGAGAGAGCATTTTGCTATTATGTAATTAGCATCATATACTTTGTAAGAAAACCACAACTCTTTAAAATACTAAAGTAGATCAAGCCAAAACAAAATTTTTATGACCAGAAAAATCTGGGTTTTTGTTTTTGTTTTTTTTTTTTTATGGCCAGGAAAATCTGGCAGGTTTGTCAGTCCTATCCCATAAATGATGGGGTTTTACAATTTTGTAGGAATTATGGGCTCCCCCCATTCAGGCAAAGATATAAATGTGGAGAGATTCTCCATCTGTCACTGACTTTTTGGCATATCGATATTTAAGACATTTGCAAATTATCTGAAAAGTATAAAAATGTTCCAATCTTCCCTGAGGACTACATGAACAATAGTTCAAAAGTAAATACAATTACCACCTCCCACTCTTAAGAGTCAGCCGTTATATAAGCAGTGGCCTAGAGCTGGTTCCAAAAGCCAAAGAGCGATTTTGGTTTAGACTCGGCTGGGCCACGGAACTACCCAGTGGCCACAGAAATCACATTTTCAGGACAAAAGGGAGTTTTAGTTGTGGCCTGGGCCAAACAACCCGCTCAAAATGTTTAACGGTCACTAAGCGACCTGGTCCTGTGTCCACTGCTGTCGCGTTTCGGGGGACCTTAGAACCCGCTGGGTATCTGATCGCACAGTGCGGCCAGCCAGACGTGGGCGCCTGTCCCAGCTTAGCTGCTCCCCGGCTGTGTGCGCTCGGGCACGTCACCCACCTCTCAGCTTCAGTGTCCTCTCTTGAACAGGAGAATCACACGGCCTCTCTCACGCTGCTTTTTCAAATATGACCCGAAACAACCACTTGAAGAGCTTAGCATGGTGACTGTCGCACTACAGAGACTCGTTAATATTACCTATTAGTGGCTCCTTATTTCTGAGATAGCGGTCACCGCTTGCTCACATCATTGATGTCTGCATGTGTGCAGTGTGTTATCCAAGAAGAATGCCCCAGGTTCCCCATCCTTTCCCCCAAAACCAGAGTTGCATCTTCCTTCTCTGTGGTGACCTTCCCGCACGTTTCCTGTATCAAAATCAGCCAGCCAACAAGCCCCGAGTTACCTGTGTCCTGCACTGAACTAGGATCTTGAGAAATACAAGGGAAGAGAAGACACCTGCTGTCAGGGGGTCTATTATTTCGTGTGATCGGAGAACCGGGGATATCCCGTTGGGGATCAAAAGAGGCTTCATGGAAGAGGAGTTATTTCAGATGAGTTTTGGAGGAAAGGGGGAGCAGGTTTGGTGGGAAGCGCATTCCAGACAGAGGGAACAGTGTAAGAAAAAGCCCAGATCACAGAAAGCAGAAACAATGTAAACCCAAAGAAAGTAGAGGGAAGATAATAAAAATCAGGAAAAATGGTGCAAAGGTCCTACTGAGGAGAAAACGGCTGAGAATTTCTCCGCATTGAATAAAGACATGAGTCAACAGATTAAAATATTCCAACAAGCACTCGATAAAATCCGTCTAGTGTTTTGTTGTCTTGCTTTGCTTTACATTCATACAAACACGCTTCAGAACAAAAGGATACCTTAGTGGTGGATCTGTTGGCTCATGTGTCAGGGAAGGATGAAGAATGAGCTAGCTATGAGAATTAATGTATACCCCTGGTGATCACTGACGCTCTGAAGGCACTTACAGCCCCAGGCTCCTCCCAGGCTATTGAAAATAAAAATAAAAAAGGTGAAAGATAAAACCCAAAAACAATCAGAGTGGAAAGCAGGTTAGCTACAAAGGACCAAGAAGCAGATTGACTCAGGTTTGTCTTTGACAACTGGGCTGCAGAAGTCATGTGACTAATAAATATCCTTAGAGGGCTGGAGGAAAATAATGGAAACAAACCGAAATGTACAAATGGCTCAGTTCTTGAGCATTTGGTCGATTGCCAATTCTTGATGATTTCATTGTCTTGTCAGAGAAAGAAATCAATAGCGTAGTATTGTTTGTATTTTAAAAACCACATCCAAGTGTTATGATAGAATATGAAAAATACTCTGGAAATGAATTCAGCCGAAGAGGGATATGAATCTAGTCCTGTCTCCCCCCCAGGTGGAAACACTTGACTCTCCAGTGGTGCTCTTGTTGACTTTGCATCCGACAAAGTGCTGAGTGTGGTTTTCTGGGAGAATCTTCCATAATTTCTGTCTCTGTGCAGTCCCCATGTGCAGATCCATTTGAAAGAGCGGCCAGATATTGGCTGCCATTCCCAGGATGTATTGTGAGTTAGGAATCTCTAATTTTAGAAAGACTAAGAAAAGAAACTGATGGAACATGATGGCACAACTTTTCTCCTCTTGAGCTTTGATGAGAGCACAGAAAATGCCATCTCACTGATAGGAAACAATTATTTTCATTTCTTTAAAAAATCCATATGCTTCAGTTGTATTCTTTAAAGATCGCATTGAATCAGTTCTTCTTAATTTACCTATAATCAGTGATCAGGGATCCTTTGGAATGATTCACAGGTGACAAAAATGAAAAACGACTGACTTCGGGAACGAAGTCTGAACTCCTAAAGCACCAGGAGTGAGACTGCCTGTGATCTGTCCCTTGGCCACCTCTTCTGGGTTCTCTGCTTCCTGCCCTACTCTCCAGTCTCACCAGATGGCCTCTGGTTTCCAGAATGTACCATGCTGCCCCCTGTCTCCACACCAAAGCTCACCAGCCTGGACTGTCTTCCCCTCTCCTCCCCTAGGCTACCAGCTCGTTATCCAAAACCAATTCCGCATCACCTCCCCTACCTAGTTTGGCTAACAGGCAACACTTGATGATTTTCTTGTCTTGCCAGAGAAAGAAATCAATAGCACGCTACTATTTGTATTTTAAAACCACGTCCAAATGTTACAATAGAATATGAAGAACATTCTATAACTAAATTCAGAATTGGGTTCTGTCCTCTTAGGGCTGCTGGTGTTCAGACCAGGAGCTGCTGGGCTGGGCACTGGGCACGAGTGGGCGGCAGCAGCCCAGCTTTGGGAAGTCACCATGAGACCCTAGAATGTGCCGGGAGAGGTCTAATAGACCATCTGGGGTTCAGAAGTGCAGGCAGTCTGTGCTTGGAAGGAACCATAGGAGAGAGGAAGATTTTTAATTCTAAACTTCAGGTCTTGCTCAGAAATAATTTTTAAAAGTAATGCATGCCTGGCCAACATGGGGGACATGAGCCTGGAATCTACCCGAAGTGGAACCAGCCAGTTTCACAGAACAGTATTAGCTTCCTGTTTCCCAGCTGAATCCAAGATGAGTGGTTTGAGAAGCGGAGGGGTTGACAGGTGATAATGACAGTTTCCATGTTCCCTGGGGCTTCCTGGGGGAAGGCACCCAGCCCCAAAGTGGAGTGACACCAAGACAACCCCAGAAAGGGCAGTCGAAGGAAGAGCAGGGCACCCCCCATGGCAAAACTGATTTCAAAAGCCAAAGTGAGCTCTCAGCCCTAGTGGTCTGCACATAGCAGGGAAGTCCTGACTTTCAGAAGAAAGATGCCCCCTGGGAAGGATGGGGCACTTTCCCGGGCTCTTCCTACCCCAGCCTCCCGAGACGCTTTTGTGCGAAGACTCCCATCATGGAGTATGAAAAAACATGTCTGAGTTCTGTTCTGCTTCTTGTTTTTATGCCAAAAAGCAGGCGCAGAAAATCCAGACCGTGAGAGAGGATGACTACATCATTTCAGTTGTAGAGCAAATCTCCAAAACACTTTCTCTGACTTTTTATCTTGAAACGTCAAACCTATGAGAATTTGAAAGAAGAGAACAGCCATCATCCGTATACCGTTTGCCCAGAATTACCGATCGTTATCTTGTCACACTTGCTTGTTTTTTACTGAAACTGACTTGAAAGCAAGAGTTAACCCTGAGATAGTTAGCTTTGTGTCTTCTAAGAGTATGTACTCTCCTACACGGCCACAACACCATTAGCACACCTTAGAAAGTTACCATCCATTTAATAATATTGAATACACAGTCCATATTCAGATTTTCCCAGATCTTCCCCCCAAATATCCTTATAGCTCCTTTTTCAACCCAGGGTTCATTCTAGATCACATTGTGCATTTGATTTCCACGTCTCTTTAATCTTGTTTTGTCTAGAATAGTTCTTCCGTCATGTTTTGTCTTCCATGATGTTTTTGAACTGCCCAAAGCAGTTATTTTGTACAATGCACCTCAATTGTATTTTTGTGACTTTTCCCCCACATAACGAGATTCAGCTCAGGCATTTTGGCCAGGAATACCACAGATAGGAGGTTGTGCCCGTCCCAGGGCATCAGGTCAGAAGTCACACAATGTCACTTTGCTCCATGGTTGGGCATGTTGACTCTGACTCCTTGGCTAAAGTGATGTCCTCTAGATAACTCTGTTGTAAAGCCACATTTTCTTCTTTAGAAATAACAAGTAATCAGGGCTGAGACCTTGAGGCTGAATGAAGTCTGGAAGGAGAAGAGCAATTACTCCAGGTGGTGTGAAAACCATGATTCATCCACAGCTCTGTGAAAGAAGAAAATTACTGCAAGAATGTGGGGGACGGCAGTTAGTGCTCCCCTCCGGCACCGCCTCCCCCCACCCCTCTCTCCCTGCCTCCTTCCCTCCCTCTCTCCAAGCATCCTTGGACCATGCTGGCCAGAGCAATCATGGAATACTCCAGGTTTATGGGATGAGGGTTTGAGCCATCCTGTTTTCAAATTAAAGCAAAAGGTAAGCCAGAATGTTGGCAGAATGGGTGGCCGTGAGGTGATGAACCCCACTTGTTCATGGCTTCCTGTGTCCAAGCCCTTTGGTAATGCCTTCTCACGGGGGCTCTGAACTTCGCCATATGACTTGCTTTGGCCAACAGGACAACAGCAAACCATGCAAGCAGAGAATGAAAAAGTGTTTGCTCACACATTGGGACCAGCCCTCTTGCTGGTCTTGGAACCTTGAGACTACTGTGTGAGTGAGGCCAGGCTAGCCCACTGGAGGGGGAGAGACCGCAGGGTCAGTCACTCCTTTCACCCCTGTCTTCAGCCGGAAAACCAGCAGACGGATGAATGAAGCCATCCGAGACCACCTGGCCCACATCCAGCTCGCCAGCCGAACTCAGACACATGAACAAGGCCAGATGAGGTCAGCCCCGCTGACCCACTGACTCATGGGAAGTAATGAATATGCTTATTTCAAGCCACTAAATGTTGGGACAGTTTGTTATAGGGCAAAAGCTAAGTGATACACTTGGGAACAACTCTCACTCACAAACTGGCTCAAGATACAAACTGTTACCTGTTCTTTTTTTTTCTTTAATCAGATCCCTGTTCACAGATTACAACCTTTTTCAAAATAAAATTAACACTGAATTCTTAGCAGGCTCTCCAAAGGAAAACCTACTATGGTTTCAGCAGAGTCTAAATCCGACTGAATTCAAAATCCGTATCCTGTGAATTTCCACATACATAATTATTTGAGTACAAATAGACATATATGTGCAGTGGAAGAATACGTTGGAACATTCTAAATGTTCTCTAGTCAGGACTTAACAGAAATACACTGTTCAGTAGAAACTCCCCAAGCCTCAATGAAGGTCAAAGAATCCAACCTCAAGGAGTGAATCTGTTGAAAAATGTTTAAAGTAGTAAGAAAATCCCATCGATTGCTCAGGCTTTGCTATATATTGGAATCATCTGGAGAAGCTTTTAAAAATCCCAATACCCAGGCCAACTACCCCAGACCAACTAAGTCAGAATCCCTGGGGATAAGCGTTAGTACCTTTATATCTTACAGCTCCCCTGGTGATTCCTGCGGACAGCCAAGCCTGAGAAGCAACTCTCTCACCGAATGTGCCTGCCTGGAAGTCATCACAGATGTGAGTCATTCGCAGTCTGGGTAATTAAAAAGCAAGAAGACAGCACACGATCCGCTCACCGATACACGTTCCACAACACTCGCTACAAAAGCATCAGAAGGCATGTCCATTCATCTCCGATTTCTACTTCTGCCAATTTCATATTCAGGGAGGGTAACGTAAACTGAGTGATCTGATGATCAAACTTCCCCATTCTCCAATAAAGCTTAATGACATCCTCCCTTTTCTAGAGTGTCTCCTGCACTCTGGGCAGTTACCAAAACACCCCAGAAGGTGTCCAGCTGTTTGATTAGAGGATTAAATAATATCATAATTTCTCGACAGCCTGCTCCCCTCGGAGGATTCCCTATTCCTCTCCCTGCCTGGCTGGCAGAAAACCGTTTTAAATCTATTTTGAAAATTATTCTTGGCTTGCTTTTCTGAGTTCCTTGGCCCCAACCTCCTAACAATTTTATGGCTTAACCACAGGAGTCCTTAACCGTGTGCTTGAAAAGTCATTGCATCTACCCTGGGACTCTCCTGTTGGGTCTTTCGTTGCTCAGGTTTCTGTCCATGTTTTACAAGCTGGCACCTTCAAATCCTCCACAGCTTTTTAAGCCAACAGTCTATAAAACGAGCCAAACTGTTGTACTCCCTAGACTTTTAAAACCTTCCAAGGCACCATCAAACCATTAATTGCCAAAGTCACTTCTCACCTAGAGCAGAAGACATGCTGAATACTTCAATATTTTCTGAACAAGAAGAAAACACACCAGGACGGTGGGGTTAGAAAACCTTCAAAGACTTCACAAACTCAGGACAGGGCTAATGCAGTTATGCCCCAGCTGCTCATGTGAGTGTCAGCATCTCCCACCACGGTTGACCCACCCAGCCCAGAGTTGGTATTGACATACCTTGAATCGAATCCAGTCAAGGTTATTCTGTGGCATCAAATAGGCAGTAGAATCTGAACGAGAAACCCTAGGAACAGTCCTGAGTCTCAAAAAATATTCTAAGGTCAATTATGTTGATTTCCACTACAAGAGGAGAAAATGACTTGTCATTTCACAAAGGCTAACAGAATGATACTTTGAAATGTGTGCCTAGCTCTGTCGGGTCTAAAGGGATGGTGAGGAGCTGGGAATGAGCCATTGGAGGCAGGGGGTGGGGGTCAAAAGAAATTTGTCAATTTCATGTACCCAGAAGAGCAGGGAAGTGAAGTCTGAGGGAAGGATGGCCCATCAGGAGAGCCTGCTAGGCAGAGAGAAAAGGGAACCAGGGGACCCCCGACACAGCCTGGAGTTTCATCAGACAGGAGAGAACAGAGAGTGGGGAGGAAAAACAGACACTGAAGAGACCGGCGGCTTTCCTGAAATACAGATGGGGTTTCATGTCTAATATTGGAACACAGTTGACAATTACAAACAGATTTCAGAAAACCATGAGCCAGTTTATAGGAGTGGGTTCAGACAGAGTTCAAAAAAGAAAAATCTGCTTGCTTTCTCTGAGCCAGGTCTCCTGGTTCCGGAGGGGCCAAAAGACTCACTCCAGACTCCACTCATGCCTGCTCTCCCTCCCGACAGACACAATCCCCTTCCATCCAAGTGCTTCTAAGTTTCTAGAATGAAAACCTCCTGAAGGCAAACTCCTATTCCCTCCTTTATTAAAAACCATTTGTTTTTCAGTGGTGAGTCTCGAAGTGGTCTTATATTTCACTAAGTTATTTGAGGAACTCAGGTGATCTCTCTTTTCCTTTTTTAGCTATACATACTAACACACTTAACAACTTCGATTTAATCACGTCCACCATATTTACATAAGTTACAGTTTCTTCACAGAACATGCCAACACATAGTAGCTCCAGCTTTACTGTATATGATCTGCCTGAAAGAGGTAGGATCATAAATGCTCGAGCTATTTTTGTGCCTGGGGTGGGGGACAGAAGGAAGGAGTGCTGTCTCCCCTCCCCCCTTGGGGGAGACCATGTGATTATGCCTACCTTCATTCCAGCCACACCTGACTGGACCAGAAGTAGACAAGGGTTCCCATGTACTGTTGTCTGGGTTGTGCACTGCACAAGGAAAGGGGGGGTGCAAGTGAAGCCTGCACATGTGTGCTGGCTCAGGGCTACATCTGCCTGGAAAAATGATGCCTTTTCCAAATAACACAAATGTACCCTGTGGTCCAGTAGCCACCTGGGCAGGTGCCTGACCCAAGTTGGGTCACGTAAACTCTCTCTCTTAGGCATGTAGGATTCTTGGGCTTGAAAACTGAGACGTCAGATGGAGCTGGGTCTGGGCCAAGGAGAGAGAAGAACAGACCAAACACCCAGAGTGAAGAGGATGTAGAAAAACAGGCAGAACCCCCGGAACTTGGAGACAGAGCCATTGTGGTGACCCTCCAGCTGTGATTCTGGCCCTAAAGAGCTCTGACTAGGCTTCCCCTCCTCAGCATCTGCAGTGCAGGTAATTGAGAAGCAAGAACACAGCACACGATCCACTCTCCCCTCCTGATTCCACGCCCTGGCATGGGCTGGTTCAAGTGCATTTCTGGTGGTCGCAACCAGTGATGTTTGACTAACGCAAAGGCCTGGCGAACACCGACACCCTGGGTGCTGGAGATGGATCATCTGAGTCCTGTGCCTGCTCGGACTAACTTTCCTTAATATTCCTACTGATGGGGCCCCTGATGTAAGGAAGGTTCGCCAATGTCATTAGCTTTCTCCTTGGGAAGCCTTTGCACTGGCTAACCATTTGACCAGCTGGTTCCTAACCAATCATTTGGCCTTCAGCAAACATTTGTGCAAAACTCTCTGATTGGTTTCATTCATTCCCCAGTTAGCTTTTCAAAAACATTGAAAATATCAAAAAGAATATTGTCATTTACGTAATACCAAATATCTGGACAACTTTTTGCTTTGGTTTTGTATGTGTATTCTTTGTTAGACCACGTAACCCGTGTCTTCTGTGCATTAACTTCAAAATGAAGACAAAGTAAAAACTGATCCATAATTTTACTGCCTAGAAATAATCACGGCTAATATGTTGCAGTTTCTTTTTCTGAGATTTTCCCCCCCATGTCTGAAGCATTTGGACTACAACCAGCTTTCTATTACAAAGCATTGCCTTCTTGGACTGCCAGCCGGGCTTGGTGTGCCATTTTCATTAATAATAGTCTTTAAAGTGAAGTTGAAAGAGCTTCGGGGGAAAAAAATCATAACCGGAGTAACCTCGCTGAGCAACCATCAGGCACGGTGAGCTGCTTTGGGATTTGGGATAGACGCGGGTGATCAACTCTAGTCAAAATCACAGAAACAGAAACTAGAAACAAGGTGATTGCCAAGGGCTGGGGGGAGGGAGAAGGTGGAATGGGTATTTAACAGATACAGAGCTTCAGTTTTACAAGGTGGAAAGTTCTAGAGCTCTGTTGCACAACAATGTAAACATGCTCACCATTACTGAACTGCATGCTTAAAAATGGTTAAAATGGTAAACCTCATGTTATATGTTTCGCACTACAGAAAAGATGTATATATTAAAGAAGACAGATTATTAGTTACTAGTTGGGGGTTGCCAGACTTTTGTCTGAGCCCGTCCAAAAGCAAGATGACCTCCCCTTAGAGTTAAGCGCTGCCTGCAAAGAAGTAGAAAAGAGCAGCCGTCCCACCAAGAGCTTTCTACTTTCAGAAAAACAGCAACAATCAATTCAAGGCATAACCTAGAAGCCAGACTCTAGCTCTGGGAAACTCAAACCCACCAGCTGGGCTTCAGAAAGGTCACGGGCGGGAACCGACTTTGGAAGGTGTGCGGAAGTCAAGGGGAAGCTGGGCAACTTCAGGACTCCCTGCAATTCGATATCCAGGGACTCAATTGAATTAGCCTGCCTTAAAGAACAGCAGCATCGCAGTCTGAACTCCAGCTCTGCAGAGCACAAAGCGGGGGGCATTCTATGGGAATCAGACACAGCCAGAGGAAAGCAATGCATATCAAGGAAGGCCATTTTGCCTTGAAAAAAAAGGTGGGTGCAGGGGTGGGGTTGGAACTGGGAGAGAGCAAGGTCACCTCTGGGTCTTCAGACAGTCAAGGCAATGTGGGGCTCGCTCCTTCTCCTCTTACCTTCCAGGGTAAGTATAAACATGAATATTTGCAATATCACATCTTAGCAGTATCCTGTCTGCCTTTTTCCTGTTTTTTTTTTCTCTTTAAGATTTCATTTATTTATTTGTCAGAGAGAGAGAGCAAGCACACAAGCAGGAGTGGAAGGCAGAGGGAGAAGCAGACTCCCCGCTGAGCAAGGAACCTGACGCAGGACTTGATCCCAGGACCCCAGGATCATGACCTGAGCCGAAGGCAGACGCTTAACCTACTTAGCCACCCATGTGTCTCCTTTTTCCTTTCTCTTACTCCAGCCTCATCTCCAGCTGGGGGGCACTCTCGGTTAGGAGGCCGGGTTTCAGTAAACACTATGTGTCTGTGTACGGCCTCTTTCAGCTTCTAACCCTGTTTTTGCCATGGGGAAGCCCCGTGGCCCCTGCTCGTCCTGCCCACACCCTCGTCCTCACCATTCCTTACAGAGAGCCCCTTGGGGGACAAGGACAGCTCTGAGTGGAGGAGAGAGTGCAGGTATCCTAAGACGCCGCTGGAAGCAAGCGTACCATTCGGACCAGTACAACCCCCACCCCCATCTCCCACCTACCGTTTCCTCCAAGTCAGGGGCAAGGGCACCCATGTTCCATGCCCTTGGATGCCTTTGTTTAAAGAGATCTTTCATCTCTTCTACTGAGTATGTCTGTGATGCGAGCAGTAAGGTTTGGGAGTTACAGTCTTCTCTATTGTCAGCTTACGCCGAAGTGATAGCAACGTGAAAAACGTGCCTCCAGCTGGACTGTGTGAACTCCTGAGCTGGGAGCCACCCCAGCACCTCATGACTCTCATCCCTATGGAAGCATCTCTGAACTTATATGTCAGTTGCTATTTAAAAAGACACACCTGTGCATGATTCAAACACTTATGGGGTATAGAGTTTCTCAAAAGCCATTTCCCGTTCCCTAAACAAGCTGTGCCTTTGTATAAGCCGGTACCTCTCACCTTCCCCAGCTTGGCCCCAGCACAGCTGCGCTCCAAGCTGCATGGAAAACCTCACACTGACTAGCAAAGCATGTTCCGGAGAGCCCCGCCTCGAACAGCCTGTTGATTTGTTCCTGGTCTTAACTTGCTGTTCCTGGGCCCTGTGTGTTCTTTAAGTGGCATTTCCAACTACTAGAGGTTCAAAAATGTCCACGCTGAATTAAATATAGGGGGAAAGCTCAACACTGCTTTTTTACTTAAGGAAAAAGGGTATTCACACAGCCGTGGCTGTTACAAGAGATTGCAAGCAAGACAGCAAAATGCTGTTCTGCTGGGAAGATGCTCGACCGTTTTGCATCAGAATTCACTGAGGTCCACGTCTCAGAGTCAATGTTTTCCATCAAGGTATTCTTAGTTTCCATGCCATTTTTTTTTTTAAATGGGAACCCTGGATAAGAATAAATACTTGAAAAAAAAACCAAACAAACAACAGCAGGACAATCTTATTGGTATATGGGATGAGAATCCACCAGCTTGGGGCGTAGGCATGTGTATTTTGAGAAAGGTCTTAACACACGTTCCGATTTGAGAACTGCCATGTGGTCAGTCCAGTCCGGGTTGGAATGCTCATCGTCCCTGCTGTCCAGCACGGGTCTTGGGGATCTCATCCGTTCTTCTCCTGCTTTGTCCATGGCATTTGCTGCGATGCCATGCTCCCCACCTCCCCACCCCTGCAGGCAGAGTGGACCAGAGCAAGAGCCTGAGTGAGGAATCCTGACCTCCGCCTGTTGCCCTGGCACTAGGGAAACCACAATTCTCAAGTTAGCACGACAGAAAGAGTCTGAAATTGGGAGCTGGTTTGAATCTCACCTCCGCCACCCACTAGCTATGGGACCTCTGGAACTTACTAACCTCCCTAAGCCTATTCTCTCCTGCATGAGAATACCTGGATCTGATAGGGTTCTTGACAGCAAGCAACCGTATCTAATCCCGGATAACTTAAGCCCAAAAGGGTAGTTAAGGAGCCCGCAGGCTGGTGCATGGAGTCAGGCAGCCCTGGGATCCAAGAGGCGGGAGCAAATTGTGGTAGATTGTGTTGCGATTCCTCACTCCTCCTTGCCTACGTGCCCTTTGCAATGTAACTTCGCGGTACCCTCCCGTAGTAAGGAGGGTGACCTGCTCCCAACTGGGACGCTCTGCTACGTGACTTGCTTCAGCCAATGGGATGTTAGCGGACGCGCTGCAGGAGAGGCTCGGAATATTGGGACTTGCTTGCTTCTTCACCTCTGCCCCCACCACGAGGACACGCTCAGATGAACCTGCTAGAGGGCCCACCAAGAACTGCAGCACAACCATGCAAAGTAACGCCCCATGGCCAATGTTCACACACACACACACACACACACACACACGCACACACTCTCTCACGATTTCTGTGCATGCCTTCCAAATGACAGCAATGACATCTCTTTGCTGGAGGACTCTCTGATCCCAAGATTCTGCTGTCCTTGGGCCAGGCGCACTGAGCAGACTGGGGAATTAACACCCCTCCCGCCAGAACTGTCCTCGGGAGTTGACTGCGAGCTCCCGCACCCCCTCTGCTGGTAGAACTCTGGGGCGCCTGTTCCATGCTTCCTCCCAGAGTTTCCCCAGTGCAGTTAAGTTCCCTTTGCCCACAGGGGTAACTGGCATGGTTTCGAACCATTTTGTTGGCTGCTATCCCTTCCCTGTCCCACTTTTCTACTCCCCTAACGTCATTTCTTGGGATCACCTCCCCAGTAAACTTGGTGCCCTCAAATCTTTATCTCAGGATTTGCTTTTAGGGGAACCCAAACTCAGACAGCCTACTTTCACCGTGGGGGCATGAACCAAGTCACATTCCTTTTACGATTCAAGTTAAATATCTCAGAGACCTATGTTGCCCATAGAGAAAACGGCTTTCCTTCCTCCCCTGACTCCTCCCATGTGAGCTCAAGCATCCCCAGAGTTTAGGGTGGTTGGCATTTGAATGTAAATAATAAAGGCCAGATAACAGGGATCACTTCTAAGGGGCTGGGTTGCGGAGAAGGGACAGAGGAGGCATTTGACCTTTGACTTTCTACGTTATGTGAATTTGTTCCCCATGTTGGCCCCCAAATTCTGCCTCAGGTGACATACGTGAGGAAGGAGTTTATGTCCTTCCCTGAGCTCGGGGAGAGACAGCATGTGAGCACGTGGGCCTTCACCCCAAGGGAGAAGCCCAGGAGGAACACAAAATCAACACCCAAGTACCTCCTTATAAAACTAAGCCCTTTCCAAACCCAGCCAAACATGGCTCTTGGCTTGAAAGTCCTCAGTCTTTCTGATAATCTATGTTGTAGTCCTCTTACTTATCCATCCTTCCAGAGAACAATGCCATTCCCACCCAGAGGGTTGTATTAACTAAACTTGCCTTTACTGAGACCTTGATGACCTGCTTCTTGGGGACTTTGCTCTCTCAACCCACTCTGTCCCTACCACTGTCTCTTTCTGAGGGCTCTGAAAACATCTGGAAGCAGTTTTAAAAGCAGTCACAAATTTCTAACCAAAAATCTAACTTTCATGCAAACTACCATGTTCTTTCTTTTTTTAAAGATTTTTTAATTAATTTATTTGACAGAGAAAGAGATAGTGAGAGAGAGAGAGAGAGAGTGCAACCAGGGGGAGCGGCAGGCAGAGGGAGAGGGAGAAGGAGAAGCAGACTCCCCGCTGAGCAAAGAGCCCGATGCAGGACTCGATCCCAGGACCCTGGGATCATGACTTGAGCCCAAGGCAGACGCTTTATCGACTGAGCCACCCAGGCGCCCCAACCTAGCATATTATTGTGTCTCCTGAGCCTGATGCCTCACCTCACTCCCGACTTTCATCTTCCCAGCACTGCCCGGGAAGCAGATGGAAACCAGACAGAGAAAAATACCCTACCTGGGTCAGGTGAGTCAACCAGCATGTCTTACAGAGCCACTCCTTCCAGAATGCTGTGAAAACTGGGTAGATGGAATGAAGGGCAGAAGCCAGTGCCAACGCACCTTGAACCATTAATTATATCCCACCTTTCCCAACAATAATTCGGAAAGCTTGATTACAGTTGCTTGCAAAGTAATTTAAAAGTTTACCTAAAAATGTGTCTACAGTTGATAACAAGGGCAGCTTCTTAATTTGATGATTAATTACTCCATGAGAGACACACAGAGACACAGAAAAATAACTTGAGGTGACCTTCTCGGGAACAGTGCCCTCCCTACCACACGGGATGACTGAGAGGACACCCTGCATTCAGAACCGAGGTCAAGTGTGAGAGACCAGCATCGCTGAGAAATCCTGCTTTTGGTGATTGCGTTCTTAGGGCTTCGACAGATATTTGCTTATTGATCCTGGTGCAGCCCCCCTGGCGCTCACTTCCACCAAAGACCACTTACCAGGCAAGTGCAAAATGGCGAGACCCCTATGGACTTGAACATGGCAATATCTACCCAAATTATTTTTTTTATTTTATTATTTTATTATTATTTATTTTTATTATTATTATGTATTATTATTGCTTTCAGCAATACCACTTTTAGGAATTTACTACCCAATTTATTATCGTTTGCACACATACAAGTAGATGTGACATACAAAGTTATTTACCAAAGCCCTGGTAATTTTATATTATGGCATTACGGATAGCACTATATTAGCCAAAAATTGGGAAATAACCCAATTTGTAATTTAACGTAGTTTAAAACTATTAAGCCAATGTGTCTGGCAATAGGGAACTTAAAAAAAACCCTGTAGTTTTTTGTAACAGACTACAACTATAAAAGAATGAAGTAACCCTCCGTATTTTGATATGGAAACTTCTTTGAGGGGAATAAATGAGAATATATCATTGAATTTGCCAAAAGAAACACTGGAAGAATAGATAGGAAACAAAGCAGGCAAGGGGAAATAATAGAGGGGGACAGGGGTAAGAGGGATGCTTCTCAATGTATCATTTTGTATATGTTTTGATTTTTGAATCATGTGAATTTTCATTGATTCAAAGAAATGTTAATGATAATGTGGTATTGGATAAAAGACATTTTTTTAGAAGATTTTATTTATTTATTCGACAGAGATAGAGACAGCCAGCGAGAGAGGGAACACAAGCAGGGGGAGTGGGAGAGGAAGAAGCAGGCTCATAGCGGAGGAGCCTGATGTGGGGCTCGATCCCATAACGCCGGGATTACGCCCTGAGCTGAAGGCAGACGCTTAACCGCTGTGCCACCCAAGCGCCCCATAAAAGACATTTTTAATCACATTTTAATCGAGTGGAAGTAGGGAAGTTCAGGTTGTTTGTTTCCAGTTCCTTGTTATACTAAACAAGGCTGCTCTCAACGTCTTTGTAGTGAAATCTTCAACTGCTCCATTCATTATTTCCACAGGAAAAAAACCTTAAAATATAATTTCTGCATTAAAGGATGTAAAATGTCCAAGGCTTTTTATATGTATTAACAAGTCAAGCTCCGGAAAATCTGTAGCTACTTTTGAAAACAGATTTTATTCTTTAGAGAGATTTAGGTGCACAGCAAAATGTAGCTGAAGGTACAGATATTTCTCATACAACCCCTGCTCCCACGCAGGCATAGCCTCCCCCATTAATTACCAACATCCCACGCCAGAGTGCTACGATTGTTGGAATCGATGAACCTACACTGATGCATTATTATCACCCAAAACCCATAATTCACATTAGGCTTCACTCCTGCTGTGAGACATTCTACCGGTTTGAACGATCGTGTAATTGACATGTATCCACCATCATGGTATCAAATAAAGTAGTTTCACTGCCCTAAAAATCGTCCGTGCTCCGACTCCTCTTGCTAACCTCTGGCAATCACTGATCTTTTTACTGTCCCCATGACTTTGCCTTTTCCAGGATCTTCTAGAGTAGAATCACACAGCGGGTGGGCTTTTAGATGGGCTTCTTTCACTCGGTAATAACGCATTTAAGGTTCTCCCGAGTCTTTTCACGACTTGATGGATCGCTCATTTCTTTGTAGCACTGGATGATATTCTATCATCTGGGTGTACTCTGGTTTATTGATCCATTCAACTACTGAAGGACATCTTGGTTGCTTCCAAATTTTGGTGATTATGAATAAAACTGCTATAAACGCCCATGTGCAGGTTTTTGGGTAAATTTTAAACTGCTCTGGGTAAATACCAAGCAATGTGATTGCTATATCTTATGGTAAGAATATGTTTAGTTTTGTAAAGACCCACCAAAACTCCCAAGTGGCTGTACCATTTTGCATTCCCAGCACAAATGAATGAGAGTTCCTGAGTCTCCAAGTCCTCACCAGAGTGTGGTGATGTTCTGGACATTGGCCATTCTAATAAGTAGGTAGTGGTATCTCATTGATGTTTTAATTTGCATTTCCCTGATGATAGATGTTTACTTACCATCTGTATATCTTATTGTGAGGTGTCAGTGAAGGTGTTTGGCCAAATTTTAATTCGTTTGTTTATTTTCTTATTGATGAGCTTTAAGAGTTCTTTGCGTATTGGGGGTAAAAGTCCTTTATCAGATGTGTCTTTTGCAAATATTTTCTCCCACTCTGTGGTTTGCCTTTTAATTTCTCTTGACAGTGTCTCTTGCAGAACTGACATTTTTAATCTTAATGAAGTCCAGCTTCTTAATTCTTTCTTTTATGATCCTGCCTTTGTTGTTTTATCTAAAAAGCCATCACCAGGGGCGCCTGGGTGACACAGCGGTTAAGCGTCTGCCTTCGGCTGAGGGCGTGATCCCGGCGTTATGGGATCGAGCCCCACATCAGGCTCCTCCGCTAGGAGCCTGCTTCTTCCTCTCCCACTCCCCCTGCTTGTGTTCCCTCTCTCTCTGGCTGTCTCTATCTCTGTCGAATAAATAAATTTAAAAAATCTTAAAAATAAATAAATAAAAAGCCATCACCAAATCCAAGGTCATCTAGATTTCCTCCTATGTTATCTACTAGGAGTTTTATAGTTTTACATTTTACAGTTGAGTCTGTGATCCCTTTTGAGTTAATTTCTGTGACAGCTATAAAGTCTGTGTCTAGATTGATTTTTTTACATGTGGATGTCTAATTATTCCAGAACTATTTGTTGAAAAGACTTTTTCTCCATTGTACTGCCTTTTCTCCTTTGTCAAAAATTAAAAGACTATCTTTATGTGGATCTATTTCTGGGCTCTCTGTTCTCTTCCATTGATCTATTTGTCTATTCTTTCACCCATACCACACTGCCTCGATTACTGTAGCTTAATAGTAAGTCTTGATATTGGTTAATGTCAGTCCTCCAACTTTGACTTCTTCAGTGTTGTATTAGCTATTCTGAATCTTCGTATAATCTTTGGAATCTGTTTGCGGAAATCCACAAAATAACTTGCTGGATTTTGATCAGGATTTTATTGACTCTATGGGTCAAGTTGGGGAAAACGGACATCTTGACAATATTGAGTCTTCCTATCCGTGGACATGAAATATCTCTCCATTTATTTAGTCCTTCTTTGATTTCTGTCATTAGGGTTATGCCGTTTTCCTCATATGGACCTTGTACATATTTTGTTAGATTTATACCTATGTATTGTGTTGTGGCGGCTACTGATGTGAGTAGTATTGTATTTTTAATTTCAAGTTCCACTTGTTCATCCCTGATATCTAGAAAAGCATTTGACTTTTGGGGGGAGGGGCAGAGGGAAAGGGAGAGAATCTTAAGCAGGCTCCACGTCCAACCCCAAGGGGGCTCCATCTCACAACCCTGAGATCATGATCTGAGCCGAAATCAAGAGTCTAGCATTTAACCACAGAGCCACCCACGCCCTCAAAGCATTTGACTTTTATATATTAACCTTGTATCCCGAAACTTTGTTATAATCATTCATTAGTTCCAGGAAGTTTTTTTGTCAATACCTTCGGATTTTCTGCAGACATCAGGCCATCTGCCACACAGACCATTTGATTTCTTTCTTCCCAATCCGAATAAAGAATTTGCCCGATCTGTGTAAGAAAGCCAAGGGCCAGAGAGGTAATAGAAATTGCCTAAAATCAGAGCCTGGCGGAAGCAGGGTGGAGGGCTCTGGAAACAGGGCTCCAGACAGACAGGCGGAGGTCCAGCTGGGATGGTCTTTGAAAGGCCGAGGAATCTTGCAGTGGTGGATACGGGTATCGCAGGGTATGGCAGGGTTTGGGTGAGGACTTCAGGGTGGGAGATTTCAGCAGGGCAACCCGGGGGCCTCCTTCTCCACCACCACCCACCCCAAAGGGCCCATTCTGCACCCCAAAGTCTCCCCAGCACCAGCTCTCGGGCACAACGGAATGTAACCCAGCCTCCTCCTGAAGGAGTCGCCTTGTGCGGGAGCGGACGCTAGCACCGGGCTCCTGCCAAAGACCGGACACTCGGCTTGGCGGCTCCCGCGAGGCGTCTCGGCGGGGAACTGAGGGCCTTGCGGGTTCCTCGGAATCCGCACCCCCAACCCCAGCTGCTGAAGTCCCATTCACACTCGGGTGCGAGGACGCAGAAGCCCCTGCGAGCGGCCAACCCGGCGGACTGGGGATCCGTGCCAACGCAGCCAGCACTCAGCGCGCCCCGCGCCGGGGGGCACACCAGGTGCAGGAGCGCAGCGCCCACCCTGTGCCACTGAACAGAGGGAGGCCGGCTAGGGACCCCAGGGCGGAGTCGAGCGCGGGGCGGGCGGGGCGCACCGCGCCGGGTCCGAGGCGCAGTGCTGAACAGCAGGGGCGGAGCGCCAACTCCAGCTGGAAGACAGAGACCGCCACGCGCGGGGGAAGCGCGCTGGAGCGAGGAAGAAAGAAGGACACCCCGTACGCAGCCCCACGGCACGCGCAAGTCGGGGTCCCCCAGGACCAAACCGAGCGGCCAGGGCAGCCGAGCGAGCCGGGAGGAGGCGCCCAGGCACGTAGGTGCTGAGCTTTGCGCAGTTCAGGGTCTCCCTTGGTGCGGTGGGGGGCGTCTCCCAGGCTGGGGGTGCTGAACGCCTACTTCTTTCTCGGGGGGATTCCGGCGGCTTTGCCTCCCGCACCTTTCGGGAGGTGCTCGGGCTGGCTCCAAGTGGAGGAGGTTGGGCCGGGAGAGTCCGCCAGGGCCCGCCAGGACCGGGCGACGGGAAGCCGGGACTGGGGCGCGGGGGCGCGGGCGGAGGGGGCCGGGCCGGCGGGCGCTGGGCTGGCGGGCGCTGGGCTGGCTGGCGAGCGCCGAACTGCAGGGGAGGGCATGGGCGGGAGGCATCTTGTTGAAAGGTGGGCTCAAAAGGGAAGCCTCTCCTGGAGAATTCCCGCTCACCGGATCCTGCCCCTACCCCCAGTTTTCTTCTCGTCCGGAGGCCCCGCACGCTTCGCTTTTTGAGCCTGCATTTCTGACTCGATTCCCGCCCTTGTTGGGCGGCACCTTCGGGACCGCGCTGCCGCGCCGGGGGTGAGTAAGGGAGGGCAGGGGAGGGGAGAGGAGAGGGCTCCCGGAGCGGGTTGGTCGGGGGCAGGGAGTGCATCCCGCGAAAAATGGGGCCGGAACGTGCGCCACCCGGGTTCACGCGCTCTCCTCCGGGGTCTGGGGACTGGAGAGCCGCGGCGGGCGAGAGAACACGAGTCCCGCTTCCCCGTCTCGGGCGGAGAGCCGTCTGCGGGGATTGGGGCTTCGCGGGAGAGGGAGACGCCACCCGCACGGAGGACACCTCTGGCCGCGGACGCCGCTGGCACCTCATCTGTCGGAGGTCTTTACCTCGGGTACGCAGCGGGCGGACGCTCCGCAGGTTGGAGTGGCCCGGCCACCCTGCTACTGCTGTTCCTGCTGCGACGGTTCCTGTCCCTCGCTCTCCGCCTCCTCTGACAGGGCCTAGCCAAACCCCCTGTCCGGTTTGATCCACTTCTTGCATCTCGTGGCCCCCACACCTGGGGTCGTTTCCGGTGGTGTTAAGCGGGGAGAGGCGGGTCACAGCTTGATGGCTGGGGTCCTCATTCTGCGGGTTTGGGGAGCGGGGGGCTGAGTTCTGAGGCCCTCGGACGCCTTGAACCCAATGCTGTCCCCTGCCCTGAGGACTCAGTACTTCAGAGAGTTCGTTTTCCTTTGCCGTGGGCATCCTGAGGTACTGAGAACATAAAGGACTCAGGCAAGGAGGGACAGTTCAGCCCTGGGGCCCTCCCGGGTCCTCGCTGACACCACCTTCCCCCCCCCCCATTCTTGGGGACTGTGTTCGGTTAAAGTGGAGCAGCCACCACTTTCAGAGGACAGAGACCTTGGTGACAAGATGTGGTGCCTCCCAGTCAGGGCTGGTTCTGGTGGGGAACTGGGTGGGCGTCTGGTGAAGGGGACAGGGAGCTGATCAGAAGAGTGGGAGCAGGGAGAAGCAGACAAAGCACTTCTTTTTAGCACAGGGGAGAGGCAGCAGAAGTCCCTCCCATCCACAGTCCCCTTCACCTATGGAATCCTGGGCGGATCCTCATTCGTTGATCCCGCAGACTCCTGGCCTGCCCCTACGACATGCGGGGCCCTGGGCTAGGCAGCAGGAATTTGGTTTACAGGAAGATCGGGACTCAGACAGTATAAATCACTGGCCCGAGATGAGTCATCCTGTTCATGTGAACATGGATTTGGTGATTCCCACGTCCAGGGTTTGGCCAGGACATAGGGAGCAGTGCCCTGCTTTGGAGGAAAGACCCTGAGGCGTCCCAGTCCTCTGGCTTCGTTGTCCTTGACCAACAGATGGCGCAACTTTGTGACTGCTGGGGAAGCCTGGGCCAGCGGCCTGGAGCAGGCTTGTAAAACTTCGAGAAGACCCTGTGGGAGCCGGTGTTGGTGGGGAGGGGAGCGTGACCAGGGAGTCATCCTGGTCCTGGCCCCTGGGAGAAGAGCAAAGATGCAGGTCCTTCTTGGATGTCTTTGGAGGGTCCAATTCATCCTATCCCAGTACCGCCTGACAGCCGGTGGAAGATTTCCCAATTTCCAGATCTCATGTCTCCTCTCCCCTGTACCCCGGGAAGTTCTGTCTGAGGGAAGTCACTGGGTCTGGTTGGCCTATTCTTGGGGAACTCTGGGAGAATACTAAAAGGCATTCTCCTGCACGGTTCCCACTGGCTGTGTCTCCTTCCAGGGTCCGGGATGTTGTGTTGACTCTCCTCGGGGATGTGCGCAGGGCGCCAGGCTCGGTGAGTGGCGACAGCCGAAGGTCTGGACCCCCAGCTCAGCGCGTTCAGACCCCCACACCACTCCACCTGCAGTCATCACCATGGCAGCCCAGAATGGAAACACTAGCTTTGCCCCCAGCTTCGAGCCAGCTCAAGACCATACCTCCCCCTTCCCCTTCAACTTCAGCTACGGTGACTACGACCTCCCTCTGGATGAGGACGAGGACATGACCAAGACCCGGACCTTCTTCGCTGCCAAGATCGTCATCGGCGTGGCCCTGGCGGGCATCATGCTGGTCTGCGGCATTGGCAACTTCGTCTTCATCGTGGCCCTGGCCCGCTACAAGAAGCTGCGTAGCCTCACCAACCTGCTCATCGCCAACCTGGCCATCTCGGACTTCCTGGTGGCCGTCATCTGCTGCCCCTTCGAGATGGACTACTACGTGGTGCGCCAGCTGTCCTGGGAGCACGGCCATGTGCTCTGTGCCGCTGTCAACTACCTGCGGACCGTCTCACTCTACGTCTCCACCAATGCCCTGCTGGCCATCGCTATCGACAGGTGAGGCTGGTGTCGGCCGGGGGTAGAGACAGGGGCAGGGCCGGGCTGCCCCTTCCCTCCCTTCAGCTCTGACAGGTTGGCGCTGCCGCGGATCTACGTGCCGGCTCACCTGTCCGGGGCAGGAGGAGACCCGGCTTCTCCACCTGGGGCTCAGGTTCCCCCCAAACATGGGCAAGAGCGAGGCACCCGAGCCCCCCAGCTCTGGGCCACGCCTGCAGATCCCACATCTGCCGCAGATCGGCATGCCACCTGACCGTGAGTAGCCTCAAACGCAAACGCAAGAGCAGAAAGCCTGGGCAGCTTACTCCGTGGAAACCACTGGAGACCTCAGCAGGGCAGCTTCCGGTCAAGATCACATGTACCAGGTTTTTCCTGCCCCCATTCTCCAAATCAAGATCTAGAACATTTCCAACTCCCTTATGCCCCGTACCAGTCAGTCCTCCCGCCCCAGCAGTCTGATTTCGCTCAGCACAGTTTAGTTTTGCCTGTTCTTTAACTTCATAAAAACGGAATCTTACAGTAATGTACCCGTGTTCCTGGCCGCTTTGTTGTAGAGCTGAGTTTAAAATGAGGTAATGGCTTATTTGTAGAAAAGGGGGAAGGACATCCTTCCCTTTGTTTTCTTGCATATATCCATGTGCTCATTTGCATACATTTGCATGAGATGTTCTGGAAGTCCTTGCTCTATTATAAATTTATACAATTTATAAAATTTCTAGTAGCAGCTTATGACAAATCTTACATGTGTTTTAATTATGGAAACAGCTACAGGCCAGCGTCAGACCACCAGTGGCTCTGTTCCATGGGGGCGGTTGCTGCCATCCTCTGGGGCCTCGGAGTGCTGACACTCAAATGATGTGGTTTTTTAAACACGTTTTTTCTTTTTGGTCTCCTTTGAGCTCATCCGTTTTTTCCTTGTTCTTGGTACTATTTAGGTTTGTGATTCCTTTTAATCAGCCAGTTGAATATTTTCCATAAGGAAATGCACACCGAGGTAGAAGAGCCATCTTTTTTTGGGAACATAATTCCTGCAGGAAAAACCATTTGGTTTTTACAGCTCTGAGGCTCTTCACCCGTAAAACCGGTGTTTATAAAATGTAACTGTCAAGCAGAGGTACAAAATTGCCCAGGGCCAATGATACAAAGTCAGATCCCTCGGCCCCACCCCAGCCCCACTGAATGAGAATCCCTTGAGCTTGTCCCAGGGATCCCCGTTTTTACTCAATTCCCTGAGGGATTCTGATGCTCACTCGGGGAGAGTTATCACTGTTCTCATCCTCTTGGTCCCATTGAAACCTTTGTCTTTATCAAGTTGGGGGTTTGGGGCAACATAGGAGTTTCTTAGGAAGCAACTGTCCAGTTACAACACAAAGAGTGGTTCCTTTTTCATCCCAAACCAGCTTCCCGGCTCCAGTTCACCGGTCACCTAGGCTGGAACATTACCATCATTTTTTTTTTAAGTTTTTATTTGAATTCCAGTTAGTTAACATACAGTGTAATAGTAGTTTCTGGTGTACAATATAGTGATTCAACACTTCCATACCACACCTGGTGCTCATCACGATCCGTGCCCTCCCTAAGCCCCACCACCTGTTTCTCCCATCCCCCCACCCGCCTCCCCTCTGGTAACCGCCCGTTTGTTCCTCATTGTTAAGATTCTGTTTCTCAGTTTGAGTCTCTCTCTCTTTCCCCCCCTTTACTCATTTGTTTCTTACATTCCACACATAAGTCAAATCATATGGTATTTGTCTTACTCTGACTTATTTCACTTAGCAGTATACTCTCTAGCTCCATCCACGTCATTGGAAATGGCAAGATTTCATTCTTTTTTATGCCTGAATAATATTCCAGTGTGTATATGTGAATAATATTCCATATATATATATTATCTTCTTTACCCATTCATCAACTGATGAACACTCGGGCTGTTTCCATCTCTTGGCTGTTGTAGATAATGCTGCTATAAATATAGGGGTGTGTGTATCCCTTTGAATTAGTGTTTGTGTATTCTTTGGGTAAATACCCAGTAGTGGGATTGCTGGATCGTAGGATAATTCTATCTTTAACTTCTTGAGGAGTCTCCATACTATTTTTCACAGTGGCTGAACCAGTTTACATTTCACCAACGGTGCACAAGAGTTCCTTTTTCTCCACATCTTCACCAACACCTGTTGTTTCTTGTGTTTTTAATTTTAGCCCTTTTGACAGGTGTGAGGTGGTAACTCATTGTGGTTTTGCTTTGTGTTTCCCTGATGATGAGTGACGTTGGGCATCTTTTCATGTGTTTGTTGGCTATTTGTAGGTCTTCTTTGGAGAAATGTCTGCTCATGTCTTCTGCCCATTTTTTGATTGGATTATTTGTTGTTTCCGGTTGAGTTGGTAAGTTCTTTATGTGTTCTGGATACTAACCCTTTATTAGTGATGTCATTTGCAGATATCTTCTCCTGTTCCAGAAGATGCCTTTTAGTTTTGTTGATTGTTTCCTTTGCTGTGTAAAAGTTTTTTTATTTTGATATAGACCCAATAGTTTATTTTTGCTTTTGTTTCCCTTGCCTCAGGAGACCTATCTAGAAAAACGTTGCTACGGCCGATGTCAGAGAGATTATTGCCTGTGCTCTCTTCTAGGAGTTTTTACGGTTTCAGGGCTCACACTTAGGTCTTCAGTCCATTTTAAATTTATTTTTGTGTATGGTATAAGAAAGTGGTCTAGTTTCATTCTTTTGCACGTAGCTGTTCACTGGAGTGCGGGAAGCAGAGCCTGAGATGCAAAGGTGTGGGGTGTTCTGGAAATGCTGTGCAGCTAGCCAAGAGGACTCTGGAAGCAGAACTAATTTAGGACCCTCTCTCTCTTTCTCTTTCTCTCTTTCCCTCTCCCCCCCCCCTCAGTACAGTTCCAGCATGAAAAGTATCTCGGTAACCAATGCCAGAGAGAATTTCTACATTCCTACCTATGCGGTCGTCAGCTCTTAAATTCCAATATTTTCTTGTCCCGTAACACCTTCCTCATTATAAAAGATGTTCTGAAGTGCAGAGTTGCCATCAAATAAATCAGAAAGGAAAGAACACTGGCCTAGGAGTTACTCAGAACATCTGGGTTCCAAGTTGTGCACTTAGATAAATCCCTTATGCTCCTGGGACTTAAGTTTCTTCATCTATGAAATGCTCGTAATAATAACTTTGCTGACAACCTCTCCAGCTTCTTGTCAGGTTCAGAGAAGATAAACAGACATGAAGCATGTTGGAGGCTATAGGTCTTTGTTAAAACCGATCGTTTTCCACGACTTGTCCATTGGCAAGAGGGACATCCGGAAGGTCTTTTTTACCATCTGTCTGCTTGGCCGTGTGTGTCCGGAGATCCGCACTCTCCTAGGGTCTCTATGAGAGGTCTCTATGAAACCAGGTCCTCTGCACATGAACCTCACTCTTCTTCTGGCTGCGGCATCCAGAAGTGCTAGTAGATAGCCCTTCTGCTATTTCTACATAGTAGGACAGGCAAGTGCACAGGGAGGCCTGTGTCTCTCACACCCACCTGTGTCGGGCTTGGAGGTTTATCTAATTGAGTGTGCAGTGGTCCCTATGCAAAGTGAGAGTTTGGCCATCTATCTTTCTTGTCATTTTGCCTTACCTTTCAGTTGGTTTAGAAACCTGAGTGCTTTTTATTAGGCTCTCATTTCGTACAGCCTGAGATTCCATGTGCTGCTTTGACATCTTCGGGCCCCACAGGGCCCCCAAGGTCCCTAGACATGAGGTCCTCTGTTCTTGTCCACCCAGCAGGAAAGGCTCCTGACCTGCTCTTCCTGTTTCTCCTGGACCAGCTGCACCCCCATTCCTCAACCTGATGGGTTTCCCCTCCCCACCAGCTGGCAAAATTATTCAAACAAGCCAATCGCATCCCCCCATGGGAATCAAGGGTCACTTCCCCTCTTGTCGCTCTAAAGCCTGCTGCCCACAGCCCCTGCTGGTTCATTCCATCCCTGAGTGCAACTCCCACGTGGCCTGCAGAGCGGGCAGTGTCCCTCTCCCTGGGCTGAGTATATGTGACTAGTTAACGGCTGTTGATCCCATCTGCCCAGGGTCGGGTGCTGCATGGTCATTCATCTCGTACTGGTTAGGTCAGGAGGACCCTGCCTTCAGCAACAGGGTGAAGAGGAGGTGGTCAGAATCTCAATATCTTCGTGAAGCATTCCCAGACCACGTCACTGACATAGTGACCGTGTCTTCCTTCAAGTTGTTCTTAACCCATCACTTGATTATTCTAGTTTTGGGATGGAAGAGAAGCTCTCTGAGGTCAAGGACTGTGTCCTCTTCTACGTCGTGTCCATGTACGTAGGTTGGGCACACAGCTGTTGTAGCAGATATGATCGATGCCCCCCTTGTCTCCCCTTGTTGCTGTCACTTCATGCACACCTGTCCACTCCCACTTGCCAACGCCTGCCTTTCTTCGTCTGAAGGCCTTCTCTGGCTCCCTCGCCAACGACTTACAACAGTTGGTGTATCAATATCCCGGCTTCCTCCCCCTCCGGGGTGAACCCCATCTGCTCCAGGGGCTCCTCGGCAGGAACAAGCATCAGCCGCCTCCAGCGAAGCCTTGCTCAGTAACACAGGCTGTACTGATGGCCTTCCCACGCCCACCCCACAAAGGGTCCAGCCTCTTTCCCAGGCAGTGCTGCTCACTAGATAGAGCAGGATAAAGCCTCATGCCCTGATGCTGCCTTATGACGTCAAGGCAGCTCACACACGTCATCTGAGCTTGAGACAGCCCAGGGAGTGGGGGTGAAAGCTTTGTATCAGGAGCCTGGATTCTGGCCCCAGCACGAAGTGAGGCTGGTCACGTCATTTCCTTCTCTCATTAGACAGATTCCTTAGATTCCACGCCAAGCCCACCCCCTACTCTCCTTCCTGCTCGGTAATGCCGGATGACACCCTGGGGGGCAGGGAGGAGAGCCCTAGGCTACTGCCTTGAGAAGGTCCCCACCTCTCTCTGAGCTCCAGAGCCCTTCTTTCACCTCCCACTCATGAGGTATTTGGAATGAAGAGTTTTGAAAATATTAGGTTCTTGGGCAGAATGGCAAGACCGTAAGCCAAGGTGGTATCCATAGGACTAAGAGTAATAACGCCACCTGTATTCATTGAACACCTAGTCCATGGGAAGCATTTTACAAACATTATCATATTGAATATTTACAGCAGCCCCGCAAGGTAGGTGTCATTTTATCCCATGTTGCATTTGAAGAAACAGATCTCAGAAAGGCTGAGTGATTGACTCCAGAACCCAAAGCATGGGGGGGGGGCGGGGGGAAGCTGGGATCTTTTCCACTTGTTTGACCAAAACTGGTGCAATTTCCACTAAACCACGGCACTCCTCCAAATGCCAAATGATGTTGCTAAAATAAGATGAAGCTTGTTGAAGCTGGATAATTACACTGGGGACTCGTTGTGCCACTCTGTCTGCTTCTGCGTCGTGTTTGTGCCCAGTTTCAGATGAATGTTTCCCAGCACACCTCGTTAGTCCTGATGGCTTTCCTCTCCCCCCCTCGCCCCCGCCCCGTCCCCCCAGATATCTCGCCATCGTTCACCCCTTGAAACCCCGGATGAATTATCAAACGGCCTCCTTCCTGATCGCTTTGGTGTGGGTGGTGTCCGTCCTCATCGCCATCCCGTCGGCCTACTTCACCACGGAGACCGTCCTGTTCATCGTCAAGAGCCAGGAGAAGATCTTCTGCGGCCAGATCTGGCCGGTGGACCAGCAGCTCTACTACAAGTCCTACTTCCTGTTCATCTTCGGCGTGGAGTTCGTGGGCCCTGTGGTGACCATGACCCTGTGCTACGCCCGGGTGTCCCGCGAGCTGTGGTTCAAGGCGGTGCCGGGCTTCCAGACGGAGCAGATCCGGAAGCGGCTGCGCTGCCGCCGGAAGACGGTGCTGGTGCTCATGGGGATCCTCACGGCCTACGTGCTGTGCTGGGCGCCCTTCTACGGCTTCACCATCGTGCGCGACTTCTTCCCCGCCGTGTTCGTCAAGGAGAAGCACTACCTCACGGCCTTCTACGTGGTCGAGTGCCTCGCCATGAGCAACAGCGTGATCAACACCGTGTGCTTCGTGACGGTCAAGAACAACCCGATCAAGTACTTCAAGAAGCTGCTGCTGCACGGGCGGCCCTCGCACCACGGGAGCAAGTCCAGCGCCGACCTGGACCTCAAAACCAGCGGCGTGCCGGCCACGGAAGAGGTGGACTGTATCAGGCTGAAATAACCCGCCGGCGCCCCATGGCCCGAAAACCCGAAAGCCGGCGCTCCGCGTATAATCCACACCGGGCTGCCCGGGGAAGGACAGCCGTGTTGCACACATCCTGGGCCTCAAGGGGCTCAGACTCGGGACAGGTGACAGCCACTGAGACTGCCTGAACACCTACTGTGTGCTGGCCGTACCAAGGAGATCCAACAAGGCTCCGAGAGCTGACGTTCAGCCATTACGTACTATGGGCAAAAATTCCATAACAAGGCAAAATGGCAGAAGCTGTTGGAATCACCAAGCAAGGGGCAGTCAGGGGCCTCAGATGGTGATCTGCATTCAGTCTCCATCTCCCTACCCGCATTCTGTAGCTCGTCAGGGCAGGAACAGCAACAGGCGTTAGAATAAGCCAGTTAGACATGACGGGGAAACACAAGGATAAGTTCATCAGAGTGCGGGGTTTACAGCCTCATGGGAAGAGGGTTCATGCCATCCCGTTGAACTTTCCCACTCGGCTCCTACTGCCTCCCTAAAGATATTCTCTAGGATTCTGGCTGTGAGAAAAACAGTTTTCTCATAACCAGGCCATTAGGTTATCTACAATGGTGTAATTTCAAAGGAAAGGACTGAAAAAAAAAAAATCTCTTTTCCACTGATGCTTGAAAGCTCATGGTTCTTTTGGGTGAAGATGTGCTGTCCCGAAATAAGGAACACACCCAGTTCCTGACACCTTAGTGTAAAGGATTTGGGGGGTTGTGAGGTCAGGGAGGAAGGGGATATAGTAAGGGGTGGAGCTTGCCACTGGCGACTAACACAGCCTATGTGCCTAAGGTCTAAGTGGCTTAGTGATCAAAGGTCTGCATCATTTTCTAGGACAAATCCTCTTTTGAGAACAAACGAAATGAGCTCTACTTGGAAAGGAAAGGCCTGGGTTCAAGCCTTAATTCTAAGATTCACATCACCTGGCTGCTTACTCCCTCTGCTTCTCGGTTTTGCTTCAGGGAAACAAGGATGTTGAGAACACCTCTTCTGTCTACCTTACAGGACTCTTGGGAGAGCCCATGGAGGCCATAGCTGGTGAAAGTAATTTTTTACCCTATCAGTGATAAGAACGAATCAGTGATATTGAACAGTTTGGATAAGGGAAACCCCATCCACTGTAACTTAATGTGAAGAAACACTCCCACTTTTTCATTCCTGTTTTTTGGACCAGAGACCCCTGAACTCTTCAAAATGCAGCCTATCCCCCAGACAAGAAAGGAACCCCTGTCCTGGGTTATAATGAGGAAGATTTAACCTCAGAATTTCAGTGACACTTGCCCCCTCTCCGCCCCCAACGTCTTCAGAAGTGTTGACAATCTTCCCTGCATGTTGACAAGCAGCACAGCCCAGGGCTGCATAATGTTTGTATTACACATCTGGGTGATTATGCATATGTCTTCTTTCTCCCTTGTTCCTTTTGAAGCAAGAGACTACAAATGGTACCTGGGTTGGGACTGACCCACCCACATTGGGATAACTCCTGCTTTTCTCTAGAAAAAGGGTTATGGGGTTGTTTGCTTGTTTGTTTTTTAATTAATTGTTGGTTTGTTTACCCAACAGGGAAGCTTCAACCAACATTTTCTTCTGTCACCACCCAGCACACTCACCTTCAGCCCAATCACTGTACCTCAGAAAGTGCAAACTCACTTTAATATTAGCTTAAGCCAAATGGTTGGTAAGTTCTGTGTTTACGAAAATGACACAATGCATTTTTTAAAGCCAAGCAACTAAGTATTCGGGATTACCTGCTTTTTTACAAATATAACTGTGCTTTTATTTATTACCCCCATCCTGACTCTTCTCCTAATTAGAAGATTCTTTAAGAGTAGACTGGACACCAATTGTGTCTGACAAAAGAATTCAGACCCTTTTTCCTTTTTATCCTAAAATGGACCACCCTCCTTTAATTTAAATTCACCTGAAACAGCTTTTGTAAATATCGGTGCGTATTTGTGATTTTCCAGTGAGTAAGTGTTATATTGTTATCCAATTACATAATTAACATATGGAATGTTAACCACAGTGTTCAAATGTTTTCCCCACTGATCTTTTATCTATGTTAGTATATTTAGATATAAACAGTGTGTTTAGATATAAACCTAAACAGTTCAACCCTGAAACAGAGAGGAAACTTGTCGAAGGCGTATTCAGAACAGTGGCAGCTCACGCCAGCGCCCAGCCTGTCGGTTACATGCATGCAAAAACTACCCTGTGCTTGTGTTACCCCTTCGTTCTAAAATCGTCTCGTTTGTGTAATGAATACTGCTGTTTGCATGGAGACTGTCCATTCACCTAACTGGTGTTCAAGTAATAAATAGTAAGTTAATTGCATTTGTGTTTACTCTGTTCTTCTCAAGACTAGTTGATGATAAGTTTAAGATACTTTTAATGACTTCAGCTGTGTCCGCATTTGTACATACTGTCATATGTTGAAAATTTAATCTCATTTGGCAACCAGGTCCATCTCTTTGGCCAGAATAAGAGAAAAGATGGCCTGTGATGAGGCTGTTAGAGGTGTTTCTTTCAACATCTGATATCCAGATAAGTTGATTCTCAAACTAAAGAAATTGAAAGATGGCTTTGGGTTCTCAGACATAAAAACCAATTCCAGACTTAAGAGGGAGAATGTGACATGTGGGAGGTGATTAGAAAACTTTAAAAAGTTCTGTTTCTAGGGGGAAATGATGGCTTTGAAATGTATCTCTTCAATTTAACCATTATTCTCCCTCGGGCTCAAGAAGACACACACACACACACACACACACACACACACACCAAAGCAGGAAATGGCCTTTTAAGGGTCTATGATTCAACTTACTCCTTGCTTAGGTGAGGAGATCTAAATTCCAAATGATGAAAAGATTTGCTTAAGGACACACAGCAGAACGCCTGTTGGAGCAAAACATTGCCCCAAGGTCTAACTCTGGTCGTGTGACCTGCACTCAGTCACTGTATTCCAGAGCCCAAAGGAGGATGACCTTCTCTCAGAACGTTTAAAGGGCCATTGAAACTGGTTTCCAACTTCCTGGGAGAATCTTACATCCCTCGAAAGATAGCTACCCTCCCTCTAGCAAGCAAAGAGTATATCCATGTGCCTTCATAACCCCGACTCCAAGATTCCAGAGAAACCAAAGAGAATTGTACCAGGGCCTCTCTAGTGCTCCTGTGTTTCTTTTCCCCATGAGAGATGAAGGTCTGAACACATTGATTTGAAGGTATATGGAGCTATTTGGAAATAATGCTAGAGCACGAGGGAAAGCTGGTCGTGATGAGAGGTGACCCTGACCCGGGGAAGAGCAGATAACGGGAGAAAGGGTTCATATCCAAAGACAAAGCGAGTTTGGGGCCACCCAAGACAGAGCGTGCAATCTTTGCCCGAGTCACTAGCAGCTGGCCCCGAGCAGGGGTCATTCTTCATGCTTGCCAAGAACCAGATGCCTTCCAGTCACCAGGGGGGCCAACCTCCTGAGGTACGTCCATCGGACACATTACCTCCTGGAGTCGCTCGCACCACCTCCTCCAGTACCGACGTTCAAAGAGCTCCAAATATGATACGAGAAAAAATGTTGTTGGCGCTCTCTTCCGACTGAACACTGGTGACAGGCGAGGGTTCATTGGAACTTAGAAAGAATAAGTCCTCGCTGGACAGGGCAATAGGTGGGAGGTTTGTCTCCCAGAAGCAGGAAGGTCAGCGCTTGGAACAGAAGGCCACGTGGACACAGGCCCTTGCATCCTTTTACTGACTCTTCTTTTCTTTTTCCTTTTACTGACTCTTATACTGAATTTCCACAGATGAGTCACAGGCTGATAGGAAAGTAAGTGGTAGTTCCCAGAATCTTGTTTAATCTTGTTTAATCACGTTAATCCCAGCTCCGGATCCAACACAGTCCTTTGGCTGAACTCTGCTTTAGGGACGGCCCACTGTGTGCAAAAAAGGGTCTTCCACCCACTCCTCCAGTGTCTGCGCTGACTGCTGGGGAGGGACGGCGGTGATGGAGACGCAAGCCTGAAGCCTGAGCTGACTCTTGAAATAATATGTGGCTTGGGGACGCCTGGGTGGCTCAGTCGGTTACGCGTCTGCCTTCGGCTCAGGTCACCGAGCCCCACGTCAGGCTCCCTGCTCAACAAGGAGCTTGCTTCTCCCTCTCCTTCTGCCCCTCCCCCTGCTCATGCTCTCTCTCTCTCTCTCTCTCCCTCCCAAATAATTAAATAAAATCTTAAAAAATATATGTAGCTAATTCTGTGTTGAAATGGAGATACTGTAAACACAGAAATGGAAGGAATTCAGAAGACAGTTTCCCTCCGGCCATGGGGATCAGAAAAGGTTGGGGTGGCAGGGTAGTTAGGCAGAGCCCTGGACCATAGTGAACAGTTGGGGGAGGGCATCCCAGGCAAAACGGTCAGAATGAACAAAGATGTAGAAGAGGGGAAATGAGATGGGATACACATGGAACGATGAATTGTTTGGTTGGCACAAAGAATGCAGAGTGTTTAAGGGGAGAACAGACTTGGGCAGCAAGCTGAAGAGCAGGATGGAGAAAGAGGCTAGGGGGTGGGGATGGCCTGAAAGAGCCTGGGCTGCACAATCATACAGAATCAGCTTCAAGCNTTCCTGCTTAACTGTGTGCATTTGGAAGATACCTGACCCCTTATCCAGGCCTTCGTTCCTTGTGTATTAAATGGGGGTAATAAAAGTACCTCCATCATAGGATGATACATGGACAAATATATATCTTAGAAAAATGCCTAGTACATCAAGCAGTCAATAGATATTATCTATTATTTTTAGAATGATTAATTGTAGGAACAGAATTTCTTCTAGATGAATCCAGAACATTGTGTCATGTATAATGGATATAATATTTTGAGGTTATCAAACCAGAGTGTTTTTATTTTCTGTGCTTTCGAGTCTCTAGTCATCTTGGACTCCCAACCATACCAGGCCAGCTCAAACCACAGGATTTTTTTCCGTAGTGTGAGGATGCCCTTCCACTGTTAAGCCCAAGCCAGGAAGTTTAATAATGACCTTCAGGAAGGAGACTATGATGTCGGGGAAGTCCTTTCTATAGAGGAAGACAAAAACAAAGACAACTCCTCCAGTCCCTATGAGATTAGGAAAGAAAGAAAAAATATTAATTGAACACCAGAGGTATTTGTCCTTGCTTTCTCCTTTAAAGCCTAAATCTAGGTGGTGGAGGCGGGAATGCAATAGAAGCATCTATGTTATAGGGAAGCTTAGGGTCAAGAAGTAGAGAGGCACTAATGGAATGCTTCCCCAAGCTCACTCTTCCTCAAGAGCCTCTAAGAAGAATCCTGCCTATGACCCAGAGAGATTGTGAACCAGCAGTGGAACGGGCCGCCATCTTGGTTGCCAGGTTCTGTGAGATTCTCTTGACATGTGGTAGCATGTTTAAGCCTCTATGTCATCTCACTTCATCATTTAAAGATGGTTAAATCCCCCCACCCCCACCCCACCTGGAAGTCCTTGATGTAGGAGTGAGATCAGTGGGCAAAGTGAAATGTGAGTTGTTACCAGGGCTCCCTTGTGAATAGCTGTTGGGAGAACAAGGCACCTAACCTCATCCAGGCATAGTTCAAAAAATAAGTTATCTCAGGACGCCTGGGTGCCTCAGTCACTAAGCGGCTGACTTCTGCTTAGGTGGTGATCTCTGGGTCCTGGGGTCGAGCCCCACATCAGGCTCCCTGCTCAGTGGGGAATCTGCTTTTCCTTCTCCCTCTGCCCCTCCCTCCACTCATGCATGCTCTCTCTCTCTCTCTCAAATAAATAAATAAAAATCTTTAAGAAAAAATGTTCACTCTCCTTGGAGAAAGAAAGAGAAGGAGGGAGGGAGAAACCAAGAGAGAGAACACATAGTCACATGGCTTTCCACCTGATTAAACAGCAGCTCGCTGGAACATGTGAAGGGCAAAGAGGTATGCTTACAAAATTGGCAGATGGGGACTTCTGGAAGAGGTCCTCCTCTGTGGGACCTGGAATGTCAAAAGCCTTGAACTGCCTTCAGGAGCCCCCAAGGCATTCTCATAGATGGAGTTTCTCAGCATCAGAGAAAGTCCTGCCAAGGGGAGAGGGATGGATCCTGGTGAGGCAAATCCTCTGTGTAGACATGGAGTTTCTAACAAAGTGAGTGGGAGTCCCATGATAAGAATGAAAGAGGGGGCACCTGGGTGGCTCAGTCGGTTAAGTGTGGACTCTTGATTTTGGCTCAGGTCATGATTCAGGGTCCTGCGATGGACTCCCATGTCAGGCTCTGCACTGGGCTGGGTGTGGAGCCTGCTTAAGATTCACTCTCTCGCTCTCCCTCTGCCCCCCTCTCCAACTCATGTGTGTGTGTGTGAGCACACACGCTCTCAAAATTTTTTAAGAATAAAATAAAACCTTAAAAAAAAAAAAGAATGAAAGAGAAGTCGGTGCTCCCTTTTAAAGCAAGAACAAGATTTAAAAAAGTGTCTGTTTTCATCCCTTCCATTCAACCTGTAGTTGAAGTCAACATAATAAGATAAGAAAAAATATGTAAGAATTATAAAAGGCCATTGCCCTTATTTGCAGATAATATAATTTTCTACATAGAAAAACCAAAAGAATCTACTAAAGACTAATAGAACTAATAAAAAAGTACAACAAGATAGTTGGCTATAAGATCTGGAAACAAAAACCAGTAGTGAACTTGACAAGCTTATTCCAAAATTCAAGCCAAGTCACCTTTTTGAAGAAGAGACTTATTCTACCAGAGACCAATATTTATTATGAAGCTGTAGTCATTAAATAGGCCAAGGAAATAGAATATAATGCCCCAGAGACAGATACAGATGCATTTATATATGGGATTGGCAAAAAAAAAATCAAATTTTCTTCAAAATGTGCAAGGCAAGACTCAAGAACTAATTTAATCTGTTACAGAGACATAAAGTGAGACTTTTACACACTTGACTTTTTTTTTACCAAGAATTTACACGTCCAGCCTCCTCTCATACTCTATTGTGGAGGCGCTGAAAGGGATAAGGGGACCGGAGAGGAAAGGGAAATGCAGTCTGCCCCCTTCAGCCCTGTGTGAATGCCTGGATAGAGGCAATTGGATCATGGGGGGCGTATGTCAGGTATTGTTGGGTCACTAGCAGCAAAGTGAGCAGTGGTGGAGATGGAGCCATGATGCCCTGGCTACTGCCCGGTAGACAACCTCATGCAGGACTGAAGAGAAACTCCCCTGACATGAGGCCGGGAGGCTGGTCCCTGGATGACTCCACCCAAGCCCGGTCACTATCATATATCACCAACCAAATTCCTCTATTATGGGTAACACACCAGCAACTCCCTTCCTAAACATCCTGTAATCTTCCTTCATGTGCCAGAGACAGTGTTCCAGTGTCTTTGCCCATTTTTATAATACCCCTTTCTTTCCGCCTACTGTCAATAAGAGTAAGCCAAAGCTGCATCATCAAGAGCTATGATTCTGCCACCATACATGTATCACCATGTAAACCAGAGGGTGTGGGCTTCTGTTTCATGTGTCCTTTCCTGCCTGCCCCTGGTCTCATCCCTGCTCAGACTCCTCTAACACCACGACGATAACCCTCAGCCTCCCTGCCTTCATCCTACCTACTCCAGTTTCTCTGGTGGACCTGGCTCTTTCTCGTGACTCTCCGACTGTTGGCTGCATCATGCTCAGGTCTAGGCTCCCCACCCCATCGGGACAGAGCCGTTTTAGACGCAGAAGGATTTCCCAGAGCAAACTGCGTCCCCAAGTGAATCTCCACTGCCCAAGACCCCTGCTGCTGGCCCTCACAGAGAATGCCTCCCCCGTGTCAGCTCCAGCACAGACCTGTAACAATTCCTGGACCCTGCTCCATACCCCCCACGTTTATTCTACCTCCTTCTCCCCCTAACACGCACCGCTGCTGCCTCAGAAAATCAGTCCCACACAGACTGGGACCCTTGGAGCCTTTACTCTTTCTCCATGCGCCAGTCAGAGCGTTCAAATGAGAAGACTTCAATGGAGGGACTATTTACAGAAGTGTGGGCGGGGCTAAGGGAACCAACAAGAGGTGATGGGGCTCCCAGACTCCAGCAGCAGAGGGCAGCTTTACTGCCTTTAGGACTGGAGAGCAAGGGAAGGAAATGGGGACACAGGAGCCGGGAGAGAGCTGCAGGCTGTTGAGGGGCCGTTCCTGGAGGTTCAGAGCCAGCGTCAAAGCAGGGGCAGGGATAATACACTCCGAGCTCTCTCTCCTGCTGCCTTCCGGACTCAGATGCCTCCCATTGGTCAAACCCAGCAAGAATCCAGCTGGCATGTGAGCCCCCAAAATGCACCCTAGGGTCGGTCTCCAAGCACAGAGCAGAGCAGAGAAGGGCGGAAAATGAGTCTGGAGTAGTCAAACAGCACAAGCATCCTACCTCTTATGGTAGGTCCTTCATTTCTCCTGCAACCATGAGAGCTTCCGCTCTACCACGTGGGCTCTCCTGGCCTCTAGAGAAGGGGGCTTCTCTTAAGTCCTTCGAGAGGTGTCCACCTGGCCGTGGCCAAGGCATTATGGCTCCCATGATGTTAGTCCAGCTCCTCAGCTATGAGTGAGACCATGACTCTGACTTCCTCCCACTCCTGGGGGTGGAGGGTCTCAGGTACTTCTCCTATGCCAGGAGTGACTGTGAACTTCCAGAGAGAGGACAGGGAGGGTGTAGCTCCCACCAGGGAGCTCCCAGTGGAAAGGCAGCAGGTGGGACAGAAGCAAAAGGGAGGAAGACCACAGAACTGCAAAGTTCAAGCCAGGACCCTTTGGTCCAATCGCTTGGCACACTCAAGGGAGACGGTCCCTTCTCTCCTGCCAGGGGGTGCCCAACAAGGGGCAGAATGGCTCAGGCAGCCCTGATCGGGAGGGCTACGGACCATGCAGCAGTGCCCTTTCCAAGTTCCCGCCCTTTGTTCTGTCCAGACCAGGCACAAGTTCCCAGCCCCCACTCGGACCCCGTTGTCTGCTCTGACTTAGTGCACATTTTCCTACCTGCATCTCGTACTCCTAGCTCCTTCCTCTCCCTTCTTTCTAGATTTATTTATGTCATCCCATCACTTTGTGTTGTCACCTAGTCCCAGTTCCACGTTCTTTGCCAACTTTTAGTGACTTTAAAAAATATGGTTGCCATAACAACACTTGCAAAAATCACGGGCTGGCTGCATTATTTAGCAGTCGGCATGTCCCACCTCGAACGACATCCTGGCAAAACAGAGGGTGTGGGCTTCTATTTTATGTTAACATTGAGATTGAGGAGGGAGAACCAACACATTCACCGCTGGCAGGCGCACACACACACTAGCTCATTTAACCCTTCGACTACCCTGTTAGGTACAAACCGGTATCACTCCCATTGTATAGATGAGAAAACTAAGGCCCAGAGAGGTTGAGCAGCTTGCCCCAGGTCATGCTGCCAGTGAGTGCCAGAAGGGGGACAGGAACCCAGATCTGTCCGGCTTTAAAACACACACTCTGAACCAGTAAATTAAGTCTCCTCTAGTAATCATTCCAAGGACCCTGAAGTGAAGACACAAACATGAGAGAGATTTTGACGCCCTCCTCCAGGAGCGCCTGCTCCTAGCACCTGCCCCTGCCCTCCCAGGAGCTTTTCTAAATGAGAATTCTGCTTCTGGCCCAAGGCTGGCTAAAGCTAACGCTCCCCTGGCTCTCTTCCTTCCTGAGAACCTGGAGTGTTAACGAACATGTCCTCCTGGGGTTCAAACACGGGTTGCCCATCCCCCACATTGTGATCAGATCAGAATCTGACCCTGAGACTGGAGTTCAGGCGTGAGTGGTCAATGACAAAATAAGTTCCTTAAGGAGTCAGATAATTAATGAATTAAGGAGAACCCAGTAAGAGAGTGGGGGAAGCAGGATATGGAAGGGGAGGAAGCCCCGGAGGGGAGCATTTCTGGTGGGGCCCCAGGCTCAGCCTGCTCCCATGGGGAGGTCTGGAACATATATTACCTTGGACTTTGTCTACCCTGGGGAGCTGAGCTCTGTACCTCTACACTTGTCCTTGGCTAGGAAGGGAGGATTTGGGGGCGGGAGGGGGGGAAGGTCGTGGAACCCTCAGGCCCCTCTAGCTCTTGTCACTGCCCAAGCTGGTCTTCCCAAAGCCACAGGGACCAGCATTCATAGCAAAGCCCATGGCCGCTGGGGACGCATGTGAAGAGCTGGGCAGAGGGACCTCAGGGGATCCGGGCTGGACAGCAACAGTGTCCACGACACACACCAGCTCCTCTCCTAAAACCGAGAGCCAGTACTGTCCTCCTCCAGGGTGACAGGCAGCTCCGCCCTCCTGCCACCATCGCTCTGTTGTCCAGGCTGTTCTGAGGACGCACTGGTCGAATTTCCAGCCTTAGCGTGAGCTTTGTCCAACCCCACTCAGTTAGTTCTCTGTGTCGCCGAATGTCCGTGATCCAAGGATGACGGATTAAAGCAGCATTTTGAAGGGAGGCTCCTTTCTCTCCTCTTACCGCGGCTGTTTTTCTGGCTTCCCCACAGGTGCTGTGCACATCCACTCCTCGTCCCTACCTTAGGTTTCAGAGCAGGACTGATTGAATGAAGAGCCAGGGCTGTCAGAGGCAGCCTCCCAGATGGGGCGACCCGAGCCCTAGGTAGCTCTGGGGGGAACTGGGCTCCTGTGGTTGGGCCTTTCCAAGCTCAACTCAATAGTCTGCCATTGTGTCTTTGTTCCCTTTTGTTCCAGGCACAGGAAAAGGAACTTTTTTTTCTTCAGGGAGTTTGGAGGGATGGAGGTGAGGTCATTCTGAGAGAGTAAATTAAGACAGAAATGGGGCAGGACCTCTAACGGCTCACCACCCACCATCTGTCAGCACAGGACTCGCAGCTACAGCACGAAATTGAAAAAGCATGGCTGTTAGCACTTAACAAGCCATTTCCTGCATTATCTAGGCCAGGTTGGGATCTCTCATTCATCCCTCAGCACACACACGTGCACACACACGCACGCACACACACAGAGCCCTGGCTGGGTGCAGGGGGCACAAATGACCACAGGTGCCTGTCCGGCTCGTCCTCGGAAGCTTGTGTGTGATGCCCAATTGGCCCATAGGACCCCCAGCCCTCTCACCTTCTTAAGAGGGAAATCAGGTCCAGAAGGGCAAACTGTCCTCTGCAAAGTCACAGAACCTGTCGGGGGCAGACCACGATCTAGACCACAGGTCTGGTCCCAAGTCTAGGGTGTTCTCATTGGCTCATCCCTACTCCCTTCCTTGCATGAGGACTCGTTGTGAGAGTTCACAGCAGCCTCCAGCTGGGCCAGCCCGCTGGCGTGGGGGGAAGGTTTGTAGGCAAAGAGGCTCTTGAAAAGTGAGGAATGAGTCTCGCGATCTTTCTCAGGGCAGAGAGGGCCCTTCCCAGGTTGGGCTGCCAGATTCACAAATTAAAATACAGGACGTCGGGGTAAATTGGAATTTCAGATAAGACACGAATGATGTTTTGGAATAAGTGTGTTCACATATTGCAACTCTACCTGGCAACCCTATTCCCAAGGTTCGGATGGAGGGGCAGGAACACCACAACTGCCACACGCCCTTCCTCTTCTCCCTGAGACCCTCAGCGCTCTGACTACAGCACATCGGATCTGCCCTGTCTAGCTTTGGTTCTGGTCAAGTCAACAGAGCACTTGGAAGCACCTGGAAACGTCAGAGTGTTAACTGGGAAAGTCAGAAAATACAGATTCTAAAACATTTAACCGACGCTACCTCTTTGCTTTTCCGAGTTTCTCAGAGAGTGAAGAACAGACATATAACGCCACTCTAAGAAAGAGGCTGAGCAGATGACCCTGAAATTAAGCAGATGCTCCCCCACATATTTCTTGAATGAATGAATGAATGAATGAACGAATGAACCCAGGCCTGAGCTATCTTTCAGGGCTCAGTGGAATCCCCCCCTTCTCTAAGAGCTCCTTCTTCTAAGGAGCTCCTGGATGTCAGGGGTCTGGCTCACTCACCCAAGACCCCAAGGGCCTATCTCAATGTTAGGCATAAAGCATGAAGCCAATTAAATGTTGAATGAATGAATGAATGAATGAATGAATGGCAAATCTGACCACAAGGACCTCAAGAGTCCAAGATACTAGTAACTCTCTAGGATTTGGAGTACACAACAGTGGGAGTCCATTATCACCAACCCTGAATCCACTCATTCAATACTAAATACGCTGAGCTTGTTGAGGTCTAAACAGGAAATAGCTTCATTTATCCATTTTCCTTCAAAATTGCTCAGCTCCCACTCTTAGAAAATATCTCAGGCTAATTGACCATTTTCAACAATAAGAACAGGCTCATTTTGATACTGACTCACTGTTTAGCTATTGAAAGCCAAGTCCAGTCCATTGCAAATCAAAACTCCAGTCTCGTGTACAATTCCAAGCATCAAGTTTCCTTGTAGCTCATTCCTAAACTGTGGCTCAAGGCCGTGTAATGAGGAAGGGCGCTGTCAGCTGTCCTTGCTTTCCTCCACTTCCTCCCTCCAGTGGGACAAAGCAGGAGAAGGAGGGATTAGTGAAAATAGGGAAGCATCAATGTACTTAGCCAGCGCTGTTTGTGGCTGTGCTTTGACTGTAAAGATCTTCTGTATGTGGAAGGCCCTCAACCCTGCTCCTGATGGGGTACACTGCGGAGTCCTTTGGAAGTATCTGTGCACGAGCCTCGACACTCTATAGTTCTCTGATGTGGGCAGTGTACCCTCTGCATAACCCACATGCCTCCTCTTTGCCGATTCTTGCCCAACCACTTCATCCTATAATTTCTTCCTGCTGGAATCCCCTCACCTCTTGGGCAGGCTCCCATCAAGACTGCTTAAGCCTGGTGACCGTCCATAGTATCCATTCACCTATCCTTGCTTCTCGAGATGAAGAGTGCTATCTGCCTATTGATGCCTTTTCTCCTAGCCCTGCCATCAATCAGGGCCAACGAACATTCCACCTTTAGCATAACCTGCTAAGTCATGGACTCCAATATGCTTCACATAAATCTCAAATAGAGAGTTTTCTCATAAAGACTAGAGGTAGGAAGGAGTTGATGGCCATTGAGCTTATTCTAATATTTATGTCTAGTGCCTCTCTTGGAATGCAGGTAAATACATCTTACATCGTTCATTCTAGTACCTCTCTTTGGGAAGTGAAGGTAACTTTCACCTACTATGCTCACCTACCAGGATTCACCCAAATTCCATAATATCAGGAAAAGCCCTTTCAACTTCCTGTGGAAGTCCATTTATTCATTCGCTCCTTCATCTATTTTTTTTTAAAGATTTTATTTATTTATTCGACAGAAACAGAGACAGCCAGCAAGAGAGGGAACACAAGCAGGGGGAGCGGGAGAGGAAGAAGCAGGCTCATAGCGGAAGAGCCTGATGTGGGGCTCGATCCCATAACGCCGGGATCACGCCCTGAGCCGAAGGCAGACGCTTAACCGCTGTGGCACCCAGGCGCCCCTCCTTCATCTATTTTAATTCAACATGTTGTTAGAGTCCAGGTTTGGGGGTGGCAGAGGGAAACCCGACAGAAGGAATCCAGATGGAAGATCTCACTGGGAGAAGCCATGTGGTTCCAAGACCCCAGCAAACCATCAGTAAGAATGGGCTTTAAAAGCAAAATGAAGCAAAACAGTGTAATCAGTGGCCACGATAACATATGTGGAGTCATAACAACCAGCCTGCCCCCTGCACTCACACACTCAGTACTAGGTTCCCTTCGGATCACCACATTTCCTTGAAGGATGTTGACAAACTAGAGTTGGTTGCAGACGCGGCTGCACGGGATGGTGAAGAAGGGGTAGGGGAGTTCGCCCAAGAAAAGAGGAGGCCAAAGGGACACGTGAAAACAGTAGGTGTCTGCAATATTGGCAAAGTAACCAGGCACGGGGGCAGCAGCCTCAAAGAGTCGAACTGCAAACAATGACAGAAGATTCCCCGGGACGCAGGGTTAAGTTGTGTATATTAAGTCACTTTCTAATATTCAGTCCCTTGATCATTTGCCCAGTGTGCCGGTGAGGGTGTAAACTATGACCCGCTGCACCGTCTGCCAGGGACTTTCTCTACCGCAATGGGCTTCGGACGGCGTTTGTAGACCATGTTAAGATACAGATTCCTGGGCCCCCTTCCAGGCCAGAAATCAGGGCCTCTGGAGTGAAGCCTGGGGGTTCGTGTGTTTCCGTGAGCTCCACAGGTGACTCGGAAGGGCCAGTCAGGACGGAGAGCAAGCGCTCCGCGGGCTGGGGGCCACACCACGGCCGTTGCCGACTCCCAGCTGGGACAGTTCTACGAAATATTTGGTGAGAAGTAAGTTGGGGTGTTCTAACTTAAAATAGGGGACTAGGGTGCCTGGCTGGCTCAGTCGATAGAGCATGTGACTCTTGATCTCCGGGTCACGAGTTCAAGCCCCATGTTGGGTGTGGAGCTGACTTTTTAAAAAAAGTTAAAAAATTAAATTTAAAAAAAGGAACTGATCATACAAATGATCTCCTAATCCTCCTTAACTCCTCCCTGAAAAACAACAAAAATGCTTTTTAAAAGGCTTCAACCACAGGGGCGCCTGGGTGGCTCAGTCGTTAAGCATCTGCCTTCGGCTCAGGGAGTGATCCCAGAGTCCTGGGATCGAGCCCCACATCGGGCTCCCTGCTCCACTGGGAGCCTGCTTCTTCGTCTCCCACTCCCCCTGCTTGTGTTTCCTCTCTCTCGCTGGCTGTCTCTGTCAAATAAATAAATGAAATCTTAAAAAAAAAAAAAAAAGGCTTCAACCACAAAAGTAAAGGCAGGAGGAGAGGAAATGACAGGCACCACGTTTTGGAAGCCAGGCAGCAGTAGGATGTGTGGCAACTGAGTTAGTAGAACTGAGAATTGAAAGTCAACAGTGGGAAAATCCAAGAAGCAACTCGCTTTGCTCCGCAGAACCCTCAGAAGTTTCAGGCGTTATGGGGGGCAGGGTTAAGGGCAATGCTAGAAACAGGATGAGGTTGAGAGTCTAATGGCAAAGCAAAAAGACATCCAGATTCTCCTCCTTGGTACCATTCAAAGACGAGAGGATCCTGCCCCCACCCTCTCCCGGAGAGAACAAAGTGGAAACACCAGGCACAGCAGAGGGCAACAAGTACCATATTGGAAACGGGAACACTGGCAAAAATACGTTTACACACTGACTTTACACCCTAACCCTCTTCCTCCATTTATCCCCTGAATTCTGGCAACCAGGGTCACATCCCTGGAAGTGGGCAGAGACATTTTCTTCTCTGGAAATCGGCCCAGCCAGCCCAAAGAGGAAACACCTAAAGATATCGACATGGAATTTCCCTAACCAGATGGCCCAGCCACATCACTCTACGGGGAGACACAAAGGTCAACAAGTGTCACCCACGAGCACAGACTCTCATCATTCTTAGCGACATGTACTTTCAAGGTGAGCAGACAACCCAATATCTGAGGAAAGCCATGGACAGAGACAGAAATAATAATTAGAAGAAGTGACCAAGAGGGGATATATATGTATACACACACACACATATATATATAATGTATATAAATATATTGTATATTAAAATATATTATTTATATCAATGTGCAGTATAAATTAAATATATAATATTATATATATATATATATACATATATAAAATAAAATGTCTATGGCAATTCCATTCCTCCTATACATGTGCCTTAGGGGGTGTAAATAGAATATTTAAAGCAAAATTATTTCTAATTTTACGAAGGGGAGAGGCTAGATACAATCTGAGCGTCCATTGGCAGGAGAATGGATCAATCAATTGTGGTTATATTCATCAAATGGAATACTATAGGGCAAGGATCTTACATTTTTTTGTTGAATTTATGTTTTGAGATACACAGCAGGAAGAGAATTGGAGCTCAGCTATGTGTAGGATCACTGGGCAGATCTCAGAATCAACACTGACTAAAAGAAGTAAGTCACAAAGGGACATACATTTCACCTACGCCACTCCCCGGTGAGTTCCTCCGCCTGGAAGAAGTGTAACTTTCCGGGTCTGACTCCGCACTTGTGTTTCTACCCGATGTGGCTTTGGGAACTCTCTCACCACCAATGTCCGGGACTTAGCCCCTCCGGCCACAAACGGGAAGAGCCTAGAGAGGCCAGCGCTTGAAGCCAGCTGGTTAAAGGAGCACCTGGCACCTTCACATGGCAGAGTTCAGCTCTGTTCCCAAACACGAGCCAGGGGTTTCATGCAGAATTCCACTCTTGGGGTATTTATTTCTCCCGGGTCTTTCACGCTGTGTTCAGGGCCCTGGCATGGCCTTCAGATGCGGAAAGACAGCCATTCCTTCTGTAGGCATATGGCGGGACGGTAATTCCGCCTGCCCCTTTCCCTCCATGGTACTTGTGGTCTGTGGCTGGCCCGGGACAGTGCTGTGACGCCTCGGCCTCATCCTCACCCCTGCCAGCCCCAGGAACCCAGATGTACACAGTAGGAGAAACATGAGGCGGCTCGTAGGGGTGAGGGAGGGAATCCTGAACTGACTGAAAATCTGAAATGACCCAAAATGTTCAAGTAACTATATCTACGTGAAAATGACTGGATCGAGTTTTATGTATTCAGGCGGAAAGTGAGACCGTCTTGGTTCGGCCTACTCTAGCAGCAGACCCCGGGGTGAAGGATTGAAGTGCAAGTGGCTTATTCAGGGGATGGTGCCAGAAGACTACCCGTAGGGGAGTGGGGAAGTGAGACAGCGAAGAGAAGGGGGCCCACAAAGACTGTGTTGGTGAGCAGATTACTGCTGTGGACCCCTGGGGCTCAAGCCAGGAGACATCTGGAGCCTGCGTAGAGCTCCCCTTGGAGTTGTTGCCCGTCGTCAATGGGAATGAGGAAGGTGGGCGAGTCAGTGGTTAAGTCTGGCCCCCAGGCCAGCTCCTTGGTTCTTCCAGCCCGCGCTGTCCGACAGGAGTAGCCAGAGAACATCCCCAGGGGAGGAGGGGCAGCAGGAAGCCACAGGGTTAGCTGGCACTGGAACAATGAATGCGAGGTGACATGGGGGGCCATCAACAGCATCTGCTACAGAGGCTCAAGATGACTGAGTTCATCATTAGAAAACAAAGAAAATTTCAATTTTGCACTACTCCCGAGTTCCGTGGCCTTGGATCTAGTTTCAGGTTCATATCAGCAGAAAGTACCAAGTCCCCATACACCTCCCGTCCCCCCCACCCCATGTGAACAGCCTCCCCCATGATCAATCCCTCACCAGACTGGGACATTGGAGATAGCTGATGAACCCATCTTGACACATCATCGCCATCCGAAGCGCACAGTTTATATTAGGGTTCACTCTTGACGCGTATTCTGTGGGTTTAGACAAATGTTTCATGACATGGACCCACCACCACAGGATAGTTCCACTGCCCTAAAAAGCCTCTGTGCTCTGTTTACTCATCTCTCCCTCCCCCCAATCCCTGGCAGCTACTGATCCTTTACAGTCTCCAGAGTTTCGCCTTTTCCAGGAGGTCCTGTAGTTGGAATCCTACAAACTGTGATCTTTTCAGATTGGCTTCTTTCACCTCATAATACGCATTTAGTGTCTCCCCCCCACCATGACTTTTCCTGGCTTGACAGCTCCTTTCAGTAAGATCCCGTTGTCTGGGTGGACCACAGTTAAACCTCTCACCTACTAAAGGATGCCTTGGTTGCTTCCGAGTTTTGGCGATGAATACGTGAATAAAGCTGCCGCGAACATCCACGTGGGGATTTTTGCATGGACGCCAGTTCTCAGCATCTTTGGGGAAATGCCAAGAAGCACGATGGCTGGATTGTATGGGAAGCGTATGTTTGGTTTTGTAGGAAAATGCCACGCTGTCTTCCAAAGTGGCCGTACCATTTTACATTTCCGCCGGCAAAGAAACGAGAGTTCTTGTCGCTCCACACCTTGCCAGCATTTCCTGCGGCCGGCGTTCTGGATTTGGGCCATTCTAATAGTCGTGCCATTGCATTTCAGTTAATTTTATAGTAATTTTAAATTTAATTGTGACTGTAATTTTAAAATGTTTAAATGTCTCTTGACATTCAACATCACCCCCGTAAGTGAGGGACAAAGCTGGCTTCTGTCCTCCACGAAAGAATTAAACATAAGAAGGGCACCGTAAGCTTGAGGGGTTCCGGGTGAGGGCAGGAGGCGTCCCCTCCCCGCAGGGCAACAGGTTCCACCTCTTGGCCTCACCCCCCCCTTCTGCCCTTCCCTCCTCCTCCGGCTGCCACCCAGAGGCTGACATTTATAGAACAGTTGCCCTACACCAGACTCAACAGATGTTCAGTATCACGATTATATTATTATCCCAGAACTTTCCAAAACATTTGGAAACATCTTTAAATAGAAACTCAATGTAGTTTAAGCAGCTCCATAAAGAGGCAGTGAAAACAGATGCCATAGGGAGAAAGTGCCAGGTAGACAATTTAGCAACATGATTCCATTCCAGCGTCCTCTGCTGCTGTGGGTGACATCAAGTCAGTGAAACTGCCGCATTTGATCCACCGCGAAGTGGGTAGTGTTAATGCCATTCATGCTCTGCCAAGGACGTCTCCCTGCTTTGCGATCCGGAAAGCCTAGAGAGCTCCCTGGCAGGTCAGTGGGGCTGGATGCCCAGTCTAGCGAATGGGAGCGAGGTTGGGCACATTTGCAACTTGGTAACCCTCTCAATTGTAAAAATACTAAGTGTGGGAAAGGAAACTCAAGAACATATACAAGGATATGCATACACAAACAGACACACGTGCATGTATACAAGGATCCTTGGCATTTACTTTATTAAAACGGGATCACCTTATACATGCTTTCCTACACCTAGTTTTTCTCATTCGACAGCACCTTGGGAAAGCACTTCCAAGCCATCTGCGTAACGCTGATAGACTCCTTTTAAGGACGGCACGATACTCCCCAGCACGACTACACCATATTCAAGCACGTGTCCATGTGTGCCCATTTTCTTTATTCCCAGTTTCTTTTCGCACAACGGACAATGTTGTGATACACAGCTCTGTTTTGTATGGACTGGTGGTTTCGGTTCACGGGGTAGACTTCTAGGAGAGTGTTCCTGGGCAAAAGTAGATGTATTTCAGTAAAGTGCACAGTTCTTGAGTGCATGACTCCATGAATTTTTAAAGGATAAATATTTTAAATTGTAATAGATGTTGCCAGATTGCTGTTTATAATTCACATGGCCACAGCAATGAGGGAAAGTGCCTTTGGCCCTCACATCCCTCCCGAAGTTTTTTCCAGACTGATGGGTACAGAGTGATACTTGTTACCTTAATTTGTATTTCCCTGGCTGCTGGTGAGTTTCAGCATCTTGTCAAGTGTAAGCTGGCCATTTGAATTTGCTGTTTCGTGAACATCTCTTTCAATCATTTTTTTTTCTCTTGGGTGTTTGATCTTATTCTTGTGAATTTGTAAAGCCTCTTTGAATATTAATGATTTTAACTGTGTCATCTGCATTATTGATATTTTTTCCCAATCTATCATTTATCTACTAACATTCTCTATGATCCTTTTTTTCCGTAGAAGCCTGTTAACAACAGTTAAGGGGTGGGGGTGGGGTAGTAGATAAAGACATGAGAAGGAAGAGGGAAGGGACAAGTAAAAAGGAAAACAAGAAAAGACTGCTTTTGAAATAAACCCTGTGCATTTATATAAAATTATGTATAAGTTCAAAGAAATTAAATAGAAAGGTAAAAATATGTTTAAAAGATATAATGAGGCTGCTTCAGCTTTTTATCTGAGATCATTGTAGGTTCACATGCAGATGCAAGAAACTAGACAGAGATTCAATACACCCTTTATCCTGTTTACCCCGGTAATAACATTTTGCAAAACTATAGTAAAATATCACAACCAGGATATTGACATTGATACAGTCAAGACACAGAACATTCTCATCACCACAGGATGTTAACCTTTTAGAGTCACACCCACTTCCCTCCCATCCTTACCCCTTCTTCGGTGCCTGGCAACCACTAACCTCCTTTCCATTTCTATAATTTCATCCTTTCAAGAATATAGCGTGTAACACTTTAGATTGGCTTTTTTCACTTGGCGTGATTCTGGGACACCCATCCAGCTTGCTGTCTGCATTGCCTAGCACCCCCTTTTTGGTGCTGAGGAGGAGTCTATGTTTCGGATGCACCAAGCTCCACTCAACCTTTGAAGGACATCTGGGTTGTTCCATTTTCAGAGTATTACAAAAACAGCTGCCGGGAACATTTGTGTGCAGACTCTTGTGTGAACACGTTTTCGTTTCTCTGAGATAAATACCCAGGAGTGCAATTGCTGGGTCAGACAGTAATTGCATATTTACATTTTTTCCCTTCTCTTTTTTAAGTAAGCTCTACCCATGCCCAGTGTGGAGTCCAACATGGGACTTGAACTCACACCCCTGAGATCAAGACCTGAACTGAGATCAAGAGTCGGACTCTTAACAGACTGAGCCACCCGGGCGCCCCGCATCTTTGCATTTTAAGAAACTGCCAAACTGTTTTCCAGAATGGCCACACCATTTTACACTGCCAGCCACAGTGTCTGAATGACCTAAGCTTTCTGAATTCTCACTAGTATTTTGTGCTATCACAATTGAGGTATTCTAATAGGTGTGTAGTGGTATCTCGCTGTGGTTTAGGCATCATGTGGGACTAGGGAGCCCAGGCTGTCATGGGCTCACAAGTCTCCATCACGCAGCCAGCCTCCCCACGCAGCCCAGCACTCACACAGAGTCCCCCGCTCAGGCCAGAGACACGCTCTGCTCTATACAGCCCTGTGGCCAGGAATTACAGGTGCCTGTCCTGTCTCTCCTGGGGACTCTGGGCGGGATGGGGAGTGTTGTCATTCTTCAACACCTTCCTTCTCCTGCATACTTGGAGATGACGTGGGTCACACTTATTATGCTTCCAGCTCACAAGAGTGCTCCTTCAAGATTAAATAAAATGGAAATCCCAAAGACGTGTTACACATTTCCCTGCCTCTAAACATCTTATTGAGGACTCGGGATCACTCATGTGCTCATTCATGCCACAAATATTTTTTGTGGTCTTTTATACAAAACTAAGGCACAAATATAGAGCATAGTCTAATGAAAGGGTTAAGATTACGCTGGAAGGCCAGAGGAAGCCAGGCTGCTTAAAGCCTCAGTTCCCACCTTCTAGCCTATTGGACAAAGTACTTAACTTGTCCGTGTCTCCATTTCCCCGTGGCTCATGGGATTGTTGCAAGGGGTAAACTCGGATGATTCTTATGAAGAGTTTAGCACAGTGCATGGCACATAGTAGGACTCAATAAAAGTTAACCATTATGAGGACGACCATTTTAGGCTGCTTACTTTATGCAAAGCATGGCTCTTGAAGATTTCCTTAAATTACTTCTTGATTCTCACAGTGATCCCACGGAGTAAACGCCAAATTTTCATAAAAGATAGAACCGAATCTTGGGGAGATTCTTCTATGTGCTGGACATTGCGTTAGGTGATGCAAAGAGGGGGCCTAAGACGCTCTCAGTGTTGACAAGTTTGTGGAAGAGACAGTAAGGGAACAAAGCAGTGGGGCGCCTGGGTGGTGCAGTCAGTTAGGCATCTGACTCTTCGTTTCAGCTCCGGTCATGACCTCAGGGTCATGAGATCGAGCCCCAAGTCAGGCTCCAGATTCAGCGCAGAGTCAGCTTGGGATTCTCTCTGCCTCTCCTTCCCTCCCTCTCTCTAAAATGAATAAATCTTAAAAGAGAGAGAGAGAACAAAGCAATGATCAACCAGAGTGATGGATGAGTGTGTTACCAGACAGAGAACCTGTCCCAAACAAAGGTTCACCTGTTCGCAGCTTGAAAATCAACACTTGAGAAACAAGTGATAGTGGGCAAGGAAAGGCTGCTTTATTCATGAAGCCAGCAACCAGGGAAGGCGGTGGACGAAGATCTCAAAGACCATCTTCCTCACTCAGGGGGAGCCGGAGGGTTTTAAAGGGGAAGGCGTGGGGAACGGGAGAGGAGCTACGTGCAAGAGAAGCAGGAGCCTGGCAGTTAGTCCTGTGTTGACATGACCCTGAGCAGGTTGCTGGCCGCCGGGGCAGCTGTTTTCGAACGTGGTCAGGCCTTATCTTCTGGGAAAGTCTGGTCCTTCCCTCCTCAAGGCCACTGGTTTGTAAATCTCAAAGTAAGTTAGTTCTGCTACAGATCAAGGGACTTAGGTCAACAAGCAGGGAGAGCATTCGCTCGAGGCAAGTTAACCCGCAAGATGGGTTGGAGGCTGTTTTACGAGTGTAAGTGAAATCATAGAGCAGCAAGTCTTCCATGGGGCCATGGAGCCTTGTATCAATCAATCCCTCCCTTCCTCCTTTTGCAGCGGCCCCCGGTGACACAGCTTCAGTTTCCACGGACCTGTGTTTCTGTGCCTGGCTCTTCTATTAGGTTTCATCACGCCAGTTGTCCCTCCTGTGACAACATCACACTGAACTCTGAACTTTCAGCAAGTCTCGATACGTAGTAGAGCAGGACCTTGTGCTCCTCCGTCTAGACTGTCTTGACTATTCTTGGCTCTTTACTCCTCTATGTAGATTTTCAAATCTGTTTCTTTTTTTTTAATTACGTTGTGTTTATAGCTCAGTTCTGGGGAAATTGACACACAAATGGCATCGCATCTCCCTAGTCACAAACACGGCATTTCTATGCAATTGTTTAAATATTCCGTAACATCTTTCAATAAAATCTTATCATCTTTCCCATAATAAATCTTGCTTTGACAAATGAAAAATCGGAGTTTATACGGAAAGCCTCCTTGTCTTAATTTCCAAAATGCTCGTATAGTTAACACTGATTTTCATCAGTAAATTGGCACTGCTGAAGAAGTTCGAGAAGAGCTCTTCAGTCGGAGTTCTCATCAGTGAGAAGCAGAGGCTGGGAGGGAACGGCCTCCCCAGGAGGCTTTCAGTTAGTTCATTTTCTCATCCACTTGTTCAAGGGGGACAGTGCTTAGGTACTGCTCCAGGATTTAAATAGGTTTTCAAAAGTTATATCCTTTCACTTTTCCAGCAGACACTTATCCTCCCTGTGCGTGGCACCACGTTGGAAGCAACCAGGACACAGGTGGGAAATGTATTGTAGTTGGTCCCTGTCCTCCCAGAATTTACAATGTCCCTATAGAGACAAGTCACCTCTGAGTTGTTCGAAACTCCACAGCCCAGAGCTTCAAGCATCCCAAACACTGATTTCAGTTTGTGCTCCCCATTTGGCCGAAGACAAAGTGATGATGATGCCTGAAAATACGGTTCTCTATCCCCACAATAATACATAAAAAAAAAAATGGAACCACTGGCTTCCCTTTTCAAACTACCTCCTCTTCATAGAGCAGGAGCCGACGGCCTTCTTAATTCACTGACTGAAGTTTTTTCTTAGCGTGTGTCTTTCTTGTATGATGTCAGGTAATATTTCTATCATAAACCTCTATCTCTAATTGGGGAACAAAAGACTTCATTCACGGGGCGCCTGGGTGGCACAGTGGTTAAGCGTCTGCCTTCGGCTTAGGGCGTGATCCCAGCGTTATGGGATCGAGCCCCACATCAGGCTCCTCCGCTATGAGCCTGCTTCCTCCTCTCCCACTCCCCCTGCTTGTGTTCCCTCTCTCGCTGGCTGTCTCTATCTCTGTCAAATAAATAAATAAAATCTTTTTAAAAAAAAAAAGACTTCATTCCTATTAAAGGAATTTTTTTTTAGATTTTACTTATTTATTTGAGAAAGAAACAGAGAGAGAGAGAAAGGAAAAACACAAACGGGGGAGGGGCAGAGGGACAGAGTCCCCGCTGAGCAGGGAGCCCCACGTGGGGCTGAATCCCAGGACCCCAAGATCATGACCTGAGCTGAAGTCAGACGCTTAACCGACGGAGCCACCCAGGCGCCCCTGTTAAAGGAATTTCATGTCAGCATGTAAGGAGACATTTTTTGGAGGAAGGGGTTTAACAAAGGGAAAGAGAGAATTTGAAATCTACAGGCCATATACAGCCCTGAAGAGAAAAAGACTGAAGTTGCCCTGCTTGCAGCAATGAAATGATAAGCCTGGAGTATGAGATTAAAAAAGGGGGGGTGCGTATCCCCCTGCCTGCCACTTCACAAAGGAAAAATCATTTGAAACTACGAAATATGATTAAACTGACAAAAAGCTTATTACATACAACTTTTGTAGGTGGTAAGTTGTGACACCTAAGTTATGTTTCCGTTCTGTAACAGCGCAGAAATTAGAAATCTTTCCGCAAGGTGAAAGAGAAAATGTAAGAGCACCTTGGCATAACCCAGCCACCTACATCATTCGGATTATCCCATCTCTACATCCCCGCCCCAGCTTACTTCTCCAGGCTGAGCCATGTGCAGCTCTCCACCGACAGGCTCACACATTTCTCATTTCCCTTCGGTCCCTAAACACTTTCGGCGTGTTTGGCTGCAGATTCTTTCTAGCACTGCAATGTCCCATACAGTAGCCATTAGCCACATGTGACTACTTAAATTTTCATTAATTTAAATTAAACAAACTTGAAAGTGCAATTCCTCGGTCACAATAGCAACATTTTAAGTGCTCAGTAGCCCCATGTGACCAGTGGCTATTGTATCAGACAGCACAGATACAGAACATTCTTTTCATCACAGAAAGCTCTGCGGTATAGCTGTTCTTGGTAATTGGAAGAATTTGAAAAGCAAGTTAAAATAAAAGTCTTTCTCTCTCCTCCCAGACTCCTCTCCTCCTCCCTCCCTCCCTCCTTTTCTCCCACAGCTTCCTCTTGCATCAGGTTCAGAATTCCTGGAAGAGATTGGACAGGATTCTCTAGGGTTTGTGAGTGTGAATAAACTTTCCAGCAATGACCCCAAAGTTGTTATATGTCAATGAAAATACTGGAGCTGTAACCAAAAGAAATTTTAAAAGAATGAACTAAACAGGAAATAAATAATAAATACTTTTAGAGATGCATTAATAGGCCAATGTTCTCATTAAAATATGTTTATTATTAGTATTTTGAATTGAACATAACTCAATTCACCTTCATTTTTTTTAAATGTTGACTTAACATATTGTGTGCTATAATTTGAAGGGAGGTCTGTTTCTTTGAACACTTGCCTTTGGTATCTGTTGTAACCGAAAAAGTGTCCTCGCTAGAAGTGAGTGTGGAAAGGACATCATCGGATGTGCTCTCCTAAATTGCGATGCTCATTTTTCTGTCTTCCACCACCAATTATGCGAAAACTCTTACTCACGTGGCAAGTAAATCACCCTGTTCCCTGAGGTTCTTGCGGACTAATGAGAGGGTACCATGTTCTTATATATTAACGAACTGTTTCAGTTCAAAACCTACTGAAAGGGCGCCTGCGTGGCTCAGTCCGTTAAGCGTCTGCCTTCGGCTCAGGTCATGATCCCAGAGTCCTGGGATCGAGCCCCGCATTGGGCTCCTTGCTCATCGGGGAGCCTGCTTCTCCCCCTGTCTGCTGCTCCCCCTGCTGTGCTCTCTCTGTCTCTGATAAATAAATAAATAAAATCTTAAAAAAAAAAAAACCTACCAAAGTACTTCATTTGGAAGTTTTTAAACAGCTCAACCATTCTGTTCCCAAGTTTCCACCCCCCACTTTTTATTGTGTAAAAAAAAATAACATAAAATTTACCATCTTAACCATATGAAGTGTACAGTTCAGTAGTGTTAAGTATATTCACATTGTTGCAAATGGATCTCCAGAATTTTTTTATCTTGTAAATAATTCTATCGCCATTAACTCCCCTTTTCCCTCTCTCCTGCTCTCAGGCACCACCTTTCTACTCTCTGTCTCTGAATTTGACTACTTTAGATGCCCCATGTAAGTGAAATCATGAATACTTGTCTACGTGGGGCTTGCTGGTTTCACCTAGAATAAAGTCCTCAAGGTTCATTCATGTCGTAGCTTGTGATAGGATTTCTTTCCTTTTGAAGGCTGAATAATGTGTGTGTGTGAATAATGTGTGTTGTTTTTGCATTCAACTGTTCGTTGCTTGGGTTGCTTACGTCTCTTGGCTATTGTGAACGGTGCTGCGGTGAACACGATTGTACAAATACCTCTTCAAGATTCCGACTTCAATTATTTTAGATCCACACTCAGAAATGGGATTGCTGCATCATATGTTAGTTCTGTTTTTAATTTTTGGAGGAACATCCATATTGTTTTCCAGAGCAATTGCACCAGTTTACAATCCCACCAACCGTGCACTAGGGTTCTAATTCTTCCACATCCTCACCAACACTTACTGTTTTCTACTGTTGTTGTTTTCCATAGTAGCCATTCTAATGAGTGTGAGGCGATATTTCATTATGGGTTTTTTTTAAAGATTTATTTGTTTGAGAGAGAAAGCATGTGCGTGCAAGTGGGGGGAGGGGCAGAGGGCGAGAATCTCAAGCAGACTCCCCACTGAGTGTGGAGCCCAACATGGGGCTCCATCCCACAACCCCTGAGATCATGACCTGAGCTGAAACCAAGAGTCAGACAGATGCTCAACGGAATGAGCCACCCAGGTGCCCCTTCCTCGTGGTTTCGATTCACATTTCTCTGATGAGTCATGATGTTGAGTGTCTTTTAGCATATCTGCTGGCCATCTCTGCATCATCTTTAGAGACATATCTATTCAAGTTCTTTGCCCACTTTTAAATTGGGTTATTTGAATTTTTGTTGTTGAGTTAGAAGGTGTGTTTATATATTCTGGATATATCCCCCTTATTGGATATATGATTTGCAGATATTTTCTCCCATTCCGTAGCTCACCTTTTCACTCTGTTGATTGTGTCCCTTGATGTACAAGTTTTTAAGTTTGATGTAGTCCCATTTGTCTATGTTTGCTTTTGGTGTCCCTGCTTTTGGTGTCATACCCAAGAAATCATTGCCAATGTCATGAGCTTTTCCTCTAAGTTTTCTTCTAGGATTTTTACAGTTTTAAGTCTTAAGTTTAGATCTTTAATCAATTTTGAGTTAATTTTCATATCTGATGTAAGATAAAGGTCCAGCTTCATTCTTTTGCATGTGGATATCCAGTTTTTCCAGCCCTATTTGTTCAGAAGATTGTCCTGTCCTCATCGAGGAGTCTTAGCATCTGTGTCAAACATCATTTGACCATATATACAAAGGTTTGTTTCTGGGCTTTCTAGCCTATTCCATTGTTTTATTTGTGTTTATGCCAATGCCATACTATTTTGATTATTGTGGCTTTGTAATATATTTTCATATCAAGAAGTGTGAGCCCTCCAACTGTATTCTTTTCCAAAATTGTTTTGGCTAGTGAGGGTTCCTTAAGGTTCTATATGAATTTAGAATATATTTTTCTATTTCTATGAAAAATGTCTTTGGATTTTGATAGGGAGTGCCCTGAATTTGTAGATTGCTTTGGGTAGAATCGATATCTTTTTTTAAGATTTATTTATTCACTTTTATTTTTTTTTAAAGATTTTATTTATTTATTTGACAGAGACAGCCAGCGAGAGAGGGAACACAAGCAGGGGGAGTAGGAGAGGAAGAAGCAGGCTCCTAGCGGAGGAGCCTGATGTGGGGCTCGATTCCAGAATGCCGGGATCACGCCCTGAGCCGAAGGCAGACGCTTAACGACTGCGCCACCCAGGTGCCCCATATTTATTCACTTTTAGAGCGAGAGACAACACAAGCAGGAGTGGCAGAGGGAGAGGGAGAGAGAATCCCAAGCAGACTCTGTGCTGAGCTCAGAGGCCAACACAGGGCTTGAACTCACAATTGTGAGATCACGACCTGAGCCGCAACCAAGAGTCATAAGCTTAAGCAACTGTGCCACTCAGGCGCCCCTAGAATTGATATCCAAACACTATTAAGTCTTCTTATCTGTGATACAAGATCTCTTTCCATTTATTTGTCTCCTTTAATTTCTTTGTAGTTTTGTAATAATGTTTTGTAGTTTTCAGGACAGGAATCTTTCACCTCCTTGGTTAAGTTGATTCTTAAGTATTTTCTCTTTTTATTACTACTATAAATGAAATTATTTTCTTAATTTCCTTTTTGGGTTGTTCATTGTTTTTCCCAAAATTTTTTAAAGTAAGGCAGGAGGTTGGTCACCCACTTGTTTTTCTTTTATCAATAAAATATAAACTTCCAAAATGTCCTCTCCATATATATATATATATATGTATATATATTTTAAAGATTTTATTTATTTATTCAACAGAGATAGAAACAGCCAGCGAGAGAGGGAACACAAGCAGGGGGAGTGGGAGAGGAAGAAGCAGGCTCCCAGCGGAGGAGCCTGATGTGGGGCTCGATCCCATAACGCCGGGATCACGCCCTGAGCCGAAGGCAGACGCTTAACCGCTGTGCCACCCAGGCGCCCCCTCTCCATATATTTTATTCCAAAAAAATATTTGCTTTCTTTCTCAATGCCGAACCATCATTTTCACCTTGATGGTACAGATTGTTTGTTTTTTTAAATTAATTTTGTTTATTATAAATTGTTCATTAAAAACATTTTCAGCCATATGCAAAAATAGGAAAAAACAGTGTAATGAACTTCTATATATGCAGTACCTAAGCTTAACCATTGTTAACATTTTGCCAGATTTGCATAATTTTTGCCAAAGTATTGGTAATAAACTACCGACTGTGACATTTCCCCTCATAATTCTCATATAGGCATCTCTAAAACTAAGGACTTTCCTACATAAACCTATATTACCATACCTAAGAATATGAATAATTCTTTTATGTCACCTGGTACCCAATCCATATTCAGATTTCTCCAATTGTCGCCCTAACCTCTTTTGCAGTTGGTTCATCTCAGCCAAGATCCACACAAGGACCACACATTGCATTTGGTTGGTCGGCCTCTCAAGTCCTTCTTAATCCAAAGACAACGGGACAGCAGTGAGTTCGGGAAGGTGTCTGGACAAGGCGGTTAGCCTGGGGAGGCAAAGGGACACAGAAGGCTGTGTTCGTGGCTGAGGGTACTGGGACCTATAATAATATTTCATATCATAAACTCCAAGAGTGATGAAGTGCTTCTGGCTCCGGTGCAAAATTTACTGTGTAAGTCTGGAGCCAAAGAGACAGGCTTCCAGAAGGTCTGTTGGAATCCTTACTTGATCGGATTTTGTCATCAGACCTTATGTAGCTCTGGGAGATTTAGTGCACAAGTGTTCACCTCCGTGTGGCTCAGTTAATGTTCCTGATCTCTTTGCAGTGAATTCTGACCATACGACTCTGTTCCCCAGCGTGTGATGAGCGAGCCTTGCCGATTTACCCGTCCGTGAGGGTTTCCTGGCTTTTGGCCAGGCTGAGCCCTCCCAGGTCATTTGTCAATTCTGTTGATAGTTACGTGTCCTCCCGGAATAGGCTCCCAAATTTGAAACACTTGTCTTGTTTTCAAGGAAAACTGTGTACTTTATCTTTAAGTGAGAGTCTCTTTAACAAACTTTGCCACCAGGAACCTCATGAATTCTCAGGTTGTCAAGTGCTTTTCACGCTCACCCTCTCAAACAGGCCTTATTCGGCAAGCGACATCCACGAAGCACGTCTGATTTCCACCTCCCACTGCAACACCCGGCCTCTGAAACAACGGGGGATGCATCTTTTATGGGATGTCCGGGACCCTCACACCGAGACGCTTTCTCTTCCCCTCCTCCCATCAAAGTAGATGGTCCTGGGTGGCTACGGGTTTGGGGGCTTTCCTTTTCATCCAACGCTGGTTTAATTTGAAAAGTCATTACTGCCGAGACATTTGTCTAGTTCACCTTTCCTTTCATGCCTCATTCAAAAAGCACCTTTTGCATGTTATCGCTGACTGCATCCAACAAGCGCGATACCCTGGGACACATAAGCCACAGCTCTCTGTACGTCGAACGCACTACAAACGTCCCACCTGGGTCATTTAACCTTTTCCAAATCTCCAGGAGTCCTCTACATATTTTCTGACCAAGGACTGCATTTTAATTTTGCTACCAGACTGTTTTCATATATTCTTTCAATCGTTTTTATTCCAGGAGGATGAGACGTTTTATACAATGCCATGGAGGCTTCCATGTTTAAACTCTTAAATAGGAAATATTACAAGAGGCTATTTGCCAAGAAGTTTCATAGAATTCTGTCAAGTTCTGAATCCCGTTTCCCATGATTTCAAAAAACAAAACAATGAAAAAGTAGAGCGTTTGGGATGAGGGTCCCCTCTACTCCAGTGTTACTTCATCCTAATTACATCTGCAACGACCCTATTTCCGAGTAAGGCCATCTTCTGAGGTTCCAGGGGTATGACTTCAACATATCTTTGGGGGGACACCATCCAACCCATCACAGAGCTCTAAATAGTTGTTAGAGGAAGGACAGCAGACCCTCCCCACACTAATGTCCTGCGTATCTAGAAAAGAAATGAACAATGGGAAGTGTTGTCCGAGCGAGGAGCGACACAGGGGAGATCACCATGGCTGGGCTTTGTGACGGTTGGTGCAGACGAGGTCAGCCAGGGATATCCTTCTGATCTCTGGCTCTGCTGTCAGATTTAGCTTTATTTGGAGCTAGGGGGACTGGGTCCTGGCTGCTGTTAAATCAAAATGTGTCATGGCGCCCTCTAGCCGGAGCAGTGCTCTGTGTGGGGCTGTTTCCTCCCACCTGTAGAAATAACTGATGTTCTTAATAAGGGCCCAGTGACACTGCACGTCAGGGACTCTCTTCTGAATCATCCAAGAACAACTACATTGTCTTCTGAAGAATGTTCCTGTTAAATGCATTTGAGTGCTTTCTTTGAGATCCAGTCTCAAGGTAAGTCCCTTAAAAGCAGAGGCTGATGGGGCGCCTGAGTGGCTCAGTCAGTGAAGAGTCTGTCTTGGGCTCAGGTCATGGTCTCAGGGTCCTGGGATCGAGTCCAGCTCCCTGCTCAGTGGGGAGTTTGCTTCGCTCTCTCCCTCTGCTCTTCTCCTGCTGATGCTCTCTCTCTCTGTCTGTCTCAAATACATAAATTAAATCTTTAAAAAGGAGGGGGGAGACTGAGACAGGATTCAGGTGCACAATTTATCGATGAGGGGGCTCCCTGGAGAAGGGGAGTGAGAGAAGTGGGAGGGGGCAGGAGAAGGAGCTGAGCGGGGATGTGGTCTCGGCTGGAGTCTAGCGTCAGGCTGGTCCACAGGGAGCTGGAGAGTGTGAACTGCACCCCACGGTCAGTCCCACCTTAAGGCAAGGAGGCTGGCCCTTTGTCCCCCCATACCAGTCATCATTAGCTGTGGGCCACCAGAGAGGGGGCAGAGCTTCTCCCGAGGAAGTTCCTGGACAGGGAATCTTCTTCACAGAGAGAGGCAACTGTGAGCCCCTCGCTGCCGACAGTCACAGCAAGGGAGAGCTGGGTACGCTGGCTGGTAGAGGGGGCCTGGCACTTCTGTGCACTTGGTGCCACGTGGATTGGGAAGAGAGAGGATGTGTGCCTGGCTGCAGTCACTGTTGTGGGCTGAGCTGTGTTTCCACCATCACCACCACCAAATTTGTATGTTGAGGTTCTAGGCTCCAGCACCTCAGAATGTAACTGTATTTTGGAGATAGGGGCTTTCAAAAGGTAATTGAGGGGCCCCTGGTGGCACAGTTGGTTAAGTGTCTGACTCCAGCTAAGGTCATGATCCCAGGGTCCCTCTCCCTCTGCCTGCCACTCCCCCTGCCTGTGCTCTCTCTCCCTCTCTTCCCACCTCTCTCTGTCAAATAAGTAAATAAAAATCTTTTTCAAAAAATAAAAATAAATACAAAGGTAATTAAGGGGCACCTGGGTGGCACAGTCAGCTAAGCATCAGACTCTCGGTTTTGGCTCAGGTCATGATCTCAAGGTCATGAGATCGAGTCTCACGTCAGGCTCCGTGCTCAGCATGGAGTCTGCTTGGGATTCTCTCTCCCTCTCCCTGCCCCTCCTGCTGTGCTCTCTCTCTCTCAAATAAATAAATCTTTTAAAAAAAAAACAAAAATAAATAAATAAAAAGGTAATTAAGGTTAAATGAGGTGACTGGGTAGGCCTTAATCCTCTTATAAGAGGAATTTGGACACAGACACACACAGAGGGAAGGCCATGTGAAAACACAGGGAGAAGACGGCCGTCTGCAAGTCGGGGACAGAGGCCTCAGAAGAAACTCCGCCGACATTTTGATCTTGGACTTCTAGCCTCCAGAACTGTGAAAAAAATAAATTTCTGGTGGTTAAGCCACCCAGCCTGTGGTACTTTGTTATGGCAAACTAATCGTCTAATGTGGCAAGAAGTCGCTGATATTCCTGAGCTCTCGCAAGGCCAGGGTGTTTGGCTCACTTGGAAATCTCGTGTCCCATCCTGCTAGAAAACCCCTGACCATAGTGTTTCGTTATCCCCAGTGCCCAGGGGCCACGAAAGAAAACAAATTCATCTAACTCTCTGCTCTGTGGAGACACACGTACATCAGGCATCTTGCCCGTGTGTTTTCGCACACCCATACCGGCGGCTGGTAGCGACGGGAAGCAGGCTTTGTTTTGCTGAGAATTACAAACGAGAAAGCTTCTGCATTAGGGCGGTTTGAGTAACAGGGAGAGAAAGGCTATTAGCCCAGGCGTGCTTGCTGTCTGCTGTTTATAGGACAGCTTTGCTCTGTAATGGTGTTAGGGGATATTAAAACATCATCGGTGGACAAGGGCTTTGTAACAACACCATCTAACCAGAGCTTTGTGGGTGGCTGGATTACGATGGAGAAGTACTCAAGTAGCTGTTGATCTCTGCTGTGCTGCCTGGGGAAAAACATTTAGTGCTGTGATTTTTACCGTCTTCTCCTGAACAATGGCCAATCAGTTGCTTTTTGGTGAGGATTGTTGTCAGTTTGGACCTATGTCACTATTTGGAAATAAAGCTTTTTTTTAAAGACTTATTTATTTTAGGGGTGCCTGGGTGGCTCAGTCGTTAAGCGTCTGCCTTTGGCTCAGGGCATGATCCTGGAGTCCTGGGATCAAGCCCCACATCAGGCTCCTCCGCTGGGAGCCTGCTTCTTCCTCTCCCACTCCCCCTGCTTGTGTCCCCTCTCTCAGCTGGCTGTCTCTCTCTCTGTGAAATAAATAAATAAAAAATCTTAAAAAAAAAAAAGACATTTATTTTAGAGAGGGGGGAGGGAGGGAGGGAACATGGGGTGGGGGAGGGGCAGAGGGAGAGAGAGAATCCCAAGCAGACTCCCCCACTGTGTGTGAAGCCCAACGCAGGCACGACCTGGAGATCATGACCTGAGCGGAAACCAAGAGTCAGACGCTTAACTGACTGAGCCACCCAGGCGCCCCTAAAGCTACTTCTTAATTACCTTTTCCATAATGGGGATGAAGGCCAAGGAAACTGAAATTCCCACAAAGGCAATCTGGGTTCCTTTCCTCTCCCTTCCCCACAGCCTTAAAGCAAACAACAATGTTGGCTCCCTAGAGTTTCTTCAGTCTTTATTTCCTCTGGCCGCTGACCGGTAGAAATACCAACGAAGAGGTAAGGTGGCAGGCTCGAGCAGGCAGGAGAGAGCGATGTGTATCACAGACTGGATCGTGCAATTTCAATTCTCATTTAACCCTAGACCTGAGCTTCAGAGCTCCATAACGGCCAGTGGCTCAAGGACTCTGGCATTTAGCCCCAGAAGCCCCAGCCAGCCCTCCTGAGCGCTCAGTGCTGCTCACGGATCCTTGGATGAAGCCTTTGATCTGAGACAGTGGCTCGCCACTACCCAGATGTAACCCCAATGGCTGCTCAGAATCTTCTCCCCGACCTCTGTGGGGATGGGGGGGATGCACAGGACAGCCCCCCCAATACACGTGCACACACACACACACACACACACACCCCAAAGAATGATCTGGACCAAAATGTCGACAGTGCTAGGTCTGAGAAACCCTGCTCTAACTACTCTTCACGGGAACCCCCGGCTCCAGCCTTGTACCCCGCCGTGACCTACACCATCCATCTATGTAGCTCTCAGTCGCTCTATAAACACTCAGCATGTGCCTTGTCTAAGCCTGCAACTGTACCACTTGCTTTCAAACACGTGAAACGAGCAGGATAAAGTTTTAAACTGCAGCTTGGTAACTCATAAGGGCAATAATACAGGGAGTGATTTCACTTGTAGATTTGGAGGAAGGCTGTGTGTGATAGACGGGCTGGCCAGTGGGACGGCTGCTTCCCGAGGTGCTGGCCGGACTCCCACGCGCACCGCAGTCAGCTCTGGGTCGATGAGCTCACTCGCACGTCTGCGGTCTGCCGGGTGTCTGACTGTCGGCAGGGGCGATAAAAGTCTGTTTATCAGAGCATGTGTTGCTCATCCGGCAGTGGGCTCATTCACACAGCAGTGGCAGTAGGGTTCCCAAGAGCACCCTGAAAAGGCAAGCTCCATCGTGCAAGGGCTTTTGAAGCCTCGGTTTGCAACGCAGTGCAAGTCACGTGGCCCAGTTCCATAACCTGGAGTAAGAAATAAACTCCGCCTCTTGGTGGGAGGAGCTATAAAGCCACGTTGCCAAGGGGCGTAAATAACAAGGAGAGGAAGAAGTGGAGCTATTTTGCAATAAGGATAGTGACTCGTTAATCTTTTGTTCTGGTTCCTCTCCGCGACCAAATATTGAATTCTTCCCATTGGTTTTGGTTAAGAACCATTTCTCATTTTCACCTTACTTTCACCTTCCAATCCCATGTGGGTTGGCCAAGCAAGTTTGGGTTTTGTTGTTTCTTTCTTTTTTTTTTTTTTTTAAGATTTTATTTATTTATTTGACAGAGATAGAGACAGCCAGCGAGAGAGGGAACACAAGCAGGGGGAGTGGGAGAGGAAGAAGCAGGCTCATAGCGGAGGAGCCTGATGTGGGGCTCCATCCCATAACGCCAGGATCACGCCCTGAGCTGAAGGCAGACGCTTAACCAACCGCTGTGCCACCCAGGCGCCCCTGGGTTTTGTTGTTTCTGTTTTTACTTTATAAATGCAAACCTTGAGTCTCAGAAAGACAGAGTTCTAGCCTAAGATCAAAAGGTAGTAAGTGACAGAAGCAGACCATAATAATGTGCATCGTGTGTTGACTGGCCACCAGCGGTCAGGCACTGGGCTGTGGACTTTCTTAATCCTCACAACAGTCCTCGCATGGATCCTATTTTACGGATGGTAAAGTGAAGCTCAGAGAAGTTAAGCAACTTCCCCCAAGTCACACAGCACATAGGGTGGAAACCCTAACCTAGGAGTTAAATCCAGATTTTTCTGGTGCCAAGGCAAGTGTTACCTCAATGTAACAGGGTCATTATAAACAGGCAGAGACCTTGTTGAAGCAGTAGGTGGTTCCATCTCTGTAGTTAGCTGGGGTCATCTCTGCACGAAAAGCAATTTCCCTGCTGTCGAAGCTGACAACGCAGAACAATGAAGACCATATAACCACGGCCAGTGATGTGTTCTGACAAGTCTTAGAGGGCACACTGCTGTTTCTTCATGGGAATAGAGGCCCCATGGGTGAGGAGCCTGCTCTCAGGTCTGCAGACCTTGACCGGCACCCCAGCCTACATAAACTATGTTAGTACGGATGACAGAGCCACATCTGGGGACGAAAGAGAGGCAACTAGGAGAAGGAGTGGTTTTGCTCAAACTATCTGCGTCAACAGAAGTAAAGACAATATTCTTTTTCTTGATGTATTTTTCTATTTACAAAAAGGATATGGTCAATTTCAAACCCTGTGAAAACACACCAATAGTATCTTCCCCAAAATTCCAAATCACCCCTCCCTCCAATGTACCCATTATGAATATGGTCTTAGCCACTGTCCCCGTGTTTTTGTATATGTAATTTACATGTGTAAGTAATTTACATATGTAATATAAATATGTATCATGCGTATGGGAGTAATTTACAAATATCTCTATAATTTTTATTCGCCTGTATATTTATCAAAATGAAGACTTCCTGTACATCCTGTCTTGCAGCTTGCGATCTATTGTGAGCGTTTACGCATGTATATCAATATTCTCTACACCATGACTGTAAGGGGTATGACATATGGTCACACCTTGATCGAGGGTGGCCAAATGGAGCTAAGGATGAGAAGGAAGGCAAAAAGCTCTCTGGTCTGTGATCTCTCCCCACGCCTCCTTCTCCCACAATCCCACGCAGGGGCCCACGGTCCTTGAGTTAATTAGAAATGCTTGGGGGAGCACAGAGTGGTGGTAGCACATTACATCTCTAAGGCTCCTCGGAGCATGATGTTGCGTGGGACTGTGGAATGCATTATTTATTTTCAAGTCCACCTCGCCTCCAGGCAGGCAATTCAGTATTTCTCCCATGTCCACGCTGCTAGTCTAGTTAAGGACATGGAGGCTAATGTTTGTATGCTAGACATTCAGGAAAAGTTATAGGCTCAAGTGTATGCTTGAGGGTGATTGGCAATTTGAGGCTATATGCCAATTTTTCAAAAAATAATACCCAGAGTCCTCATCATTCCTCTTTTAGAGAGATTCCAGGAAGAAGGAACATTATCTTCTTGTACAATTTGTATCTCTGCTTGACATTCATGTGACCAACAGAGAGTATGTCTTACCCTGAACACTGTGAACAAACAGAACTTTCCAGCTGTGGCTTTAAGTCTCCTTGGTGTACCTTGAGCTCACTTTTTCTCACGGTGCCAGATGGAATGAGGAAAATATAGTTTTTAAACTGTTTGCAGTGTGAGCAACAGCTAACGCTCAGAGAAGTAAGCAAAAAGTGCTGGGTGAGACTTCCTGTTTTGCTTAGCCAAGCATCTTGATAGGTAGGGTTGGTAGAGAAGTAAAGATCCCTGTGGGCATAGCTTAGGTGAGAGAGATACAGATAAAAAACAGTTAGATCACCGCATAATAATTTGGGATTTGCTTGCTGAGGCCTGGAAAAAAGGGTGGAGACTGTGGCAGGGAAGTGGGACCAGGGGAGGCCTAGTATATGGTGGAAGGAAGGGACCATAGATGGGATGATGAGGCCAGTGCCGCCATCAATCCCAGAGAAAGGAGGACCCATGGAGGCAGCAGGCACATTGAGTGACTGAGCAGAAGTCAGGGAGCAGTATCTTAGGGGGTTCCCCAGAAGCTGACCTGAGATAGGATTTAAGTGCAAGTAGATGATTGGGGAGGTGATCCCCTGAAACGCTGGTAAGGGGAGTAGGGTGAGAGATATAGAGACTTAGAGATATAGGAAGTGGCAACAAGCAGGACACCCCTCTGGGCAACTGGGGCTCAGAATTGGGCAGCTCTGGGAGACTGCACAAGACACGCCTCAGAGTTAGCCCACCAGCAGGGCAAAGGGGCTGGATCGTTGATCTCCCAACTCTTATACATCATCAGGTGGCGGTCACTCCAGGGGACGCTTACTCCCCAGAACTTCCAGCCTCCTCAAGTGGAAACAAAAGCCTTATGCAGAAAGGTGCAGGGGCTCGCAGTGGAACGCAGTCAGTGTGTCCTGGAATGGTGAGTGCCAAGAGTTGGGCCGGTCACTGGTGGGGTCTACTGTAGGCAGCCAAGACTGGGACTCACCAGAAGGAATCATGAATTACCCTGATAGTACGCTTTGTTGAAGGTTGGCCCCATGAAGGTAGAAATGGAAAAAAAAAAAAAGTCTAAGAATTAGGAGACTAAATTTAGGATTTAGGAGCCCCACGATTGTCCAGTTCAAACCCATTATTTTATAGGAAACCATACCCCAGAGGATTTCATGGCATCTCTAGTCCATACAGCCAGATAGAAATGGGATTAGGAAGGAGAGGCCAAAACATCTAACCTTTCACACACCTGGGAATCCAGGAGGGCAGTGATCCCAGGGGCCAGTTGGGATGGCTGCTGCTAAGTTCTCAGAATGAACACCACTAGGTTCCCATTGTTCACATCCCATCTCTTTTGCAGGGCACTGCCTATGGCCCAGCACTGTTCCAGGAGATTAGGACAGGACAGTGAACAAAGCAGGCAAAATCTTTGCCCTCAGGAATCTCATCCTCGAGAGGGAGAGAGAGATAATAAACAACTAAGTAAAATATGTAGTATGTTAGGTTGTGACAAGCACTATGGAAAAAAAATAAATTAGGCAAGAGGACAGGGGTGATCTGGGGTGTAGGTGTGTGTGCTGCTAGACGGGTGGCCTGATGAAGCCCAGTAAGGAGGAGACATTGGCATAAAGATCTGAAGGAGCCATGTGGACATCTGGGGTAAGGGCAATCTGACAGAGGAAACGGCAAGTGCAAAGGCCCTGAGGCGGGGCATGCTATTCCAGTATGACTGGTAGAGAGTAACTACAGGGGACACAAGGAGGAAATGAAGCCAGATCACACAGGCATTGTAAGGACTCTGGCTTTTACTGGGTGAGAAGAAAGCTCGTGTAGGGTTCTGGGCAGAGGAGGGACAGGATCTGAGTGGACTGGGTCACTCTAGCAGCTGCTTTGATACTAGAGTGAAGAAAGAGACAGAGAAAGGGAGATCAGTTAGGAGGGTGGCTCATTCCAAGGTTATAGCAAGGGGCAAGAAGAGAATGGATGCAAAGTACAACATTTTTAAGAGAAAGTATAAGTAAAATATGCATTTGTGCCAGAAGTGATGTCGTAGCTGCCCAGGCCGTAAAAACCTACATGGCTAGAAGAGAGGCAGATGTGGACCCTGCCTGTGTGAGCTGTGGGCTCAGAGAGGTGAGGGGTGCTGTCCATTCATTCGGCTAGTGCCTCCCGCCTTCCTCCTCGTTCCTTTCCTCATGGCAAAGACCCTTTCTGAACTTTCACTAGTTTCCCCATGGAAGGTCCATTCCATACTTTGCCCAAAGTGGGAGTTCAGACTGCAACTTTCCCGTTACATTATGTAAGGCAACGAACTCACCCTTGTCACTGGATCTTCAATTGCAGGGGACTCTGACGTCAGCATGGACTTGTGACTTCCACACCCCTCCTGAAGCTGGTTAAGACTGTGGATTCTCAGAGGCCCACACTGGTAGGCTCCTGTGTCTCTCTTGCCCTTCTTTGTAAAGTGGGGGTGGGTGGTTATTTGGTATTTGTTATTATTATTGTTTTGAAGTAACAGGTGTTCTTAAAGACAGCTGGTGTGACTTTCCACTCCTTTCCATTCCTTCTCAAGTTAGTGGTTAAGTGTCCTCAGAAGAATCAGGGTCGTTTGGACTGATGTGGGAAGAAACATGGCAGCTCCCAGGACCAGTTAGGACCCATCTTCAGGTCCACACTGAACACCAACCAGGACAGTGCCTTCGTGATGCCCAACAGTTGACTTAATGACATACTGTGGATATAAATCATTCTTTTCTAAACTCACTTCTCCTATATAGTGCTTCCACTAACTCATATGGTAACTTGGGACAAATTAGAAAGAGATACATCCTCCAGACAGGTTGTAGATTCCTGGTGTCCAGATGTGTCCAGACTGGAAGCAACTCCTTGTGGATGGTGGAGACTAGGTGAGTGTAGCTGTTCTGCCTTTCGACCCCCATCCCCCAGCATCCTTGTGCGACATGTGGTCTGCTCTCAAGTATCCGGGAGACCCAGCCCACGGGAGTCAGGTATCAATAAATTAAAGCCAGCGAATTATCTCGATATTGCATGCATGAATTCCTGGAAAAGATCTGCCACACCCAGCCCGTACTTTCTGCAAGAGTTGCAAGGGCTCCATCCAAGCTGCTATTTTAAAGAACAAAAGAGTTGAATGAAATATCAAAAATGAGTGAGATATTTTGAGATGGAACTGTCATGGAAATTATTTTGCTATTGCTTATAATCGGTTGTGAGGATCCCAAACCACGAAGCTGCCACAGGCAACAATGGCACCCTTTGGGTCATGCCTGGAAAGACTGTCTTGACTGCTGTCTGAGCCACGGCCCGAGGTCCAGCAGCTCAGGTCTTCCCTGAAAGCTGTTGTAGCGGAGGACACCAGGGTCCCATCCCTATCCCCTGGGCCCTCGCCTTTCCCAGCATGCAATGGCTTCCTATGCAAGACCTGGCAACTCATGGCCTGCGAGCTTCCTCCGGCTGCGGAAATGTTCTTAGCGCACTGTGCAGGAGGTACGGTGTGCTGGAGGGTTCGATGGCCCGAGAAGCTGTCCTCAACCAGTGGCAAAGCAGGTTGGAGGAACTTCCTCCCCTCTTGGTGGTGCCAGCTCTGAGGAAGGTGCTGTTTGCCATCTGGTGAGTTCCTGCAGCGGGATCGAGCCCCAGCCGCCCCCCTGGCAGGACCTGGTCGTTAATCCGCCCTCCGCTGTCCGCTTCCCACACCGCTGCAGGTTTGCCCAGAACGCACTTCCCAGTAACCGCCCCATCTCGGGGTCTGCTCCTGGAGAAGCCCAAGCTAAAGCAGCTGCTTAAAGGGCTGGCCACGTTGGTTCTCCCCTCAGCCCTTCTGGCTCTTCAGGCTCCAGTGTAGACGGGGAGCCGTTTTCACAGAGGAATTGAACTTACGAAACGACAGTCCAATCAATCGCACTCAGTGGGCAGAATAAGCAGCACTGTTATTTCTGCAAAGCTAATTATGCTGCCGCCCACCGAATGCCAGAAAGAGAGAGGCTGTCACAACAGAGATAACAGGAACAAACGCGCCCAAGCAGTCAGCCCTGGCTGGTGCTCTCAGCTCCCAGAGGAGCGCGACTTCACTACGAGAAGTTCCGATCTGCCACGTGAGGAGAGGGGAAGCGGGAGATGTCTCGGTGTTTCTCCTCCGAAACCTCCCTCACACCCTTTACCCAGTTATGTGCCCACTTCCTCGGGTCTCTCCCCCTCTCATAGCCACCTCTGTCCTGTGCTAAGCAGGAAACAGTGGCACCCGGTCCACAGGATGGGAAAGACTGTCCTTTCCCCACTGCACTATTTCCTTGCTTTTAATTCTTTCACTTTAGTTACCAATTTCAAAATGAGGACCTAGATTGCTAACTGGTTCACCGACATGCAGCAGGTATCTGATTCCATTGGTACAGTTTAGTTAGAAAAGGCAGGATCAATGCTTGATTCTGCCCCTTGGTTTACAAGCTCTGGAAATAGATCTCCTTGACGAGAATCTTCAGTGGTGATCCCCTGAGTGTAAGTACCCTCCTGAAGTCACGTATTTAAACATAATTGATAGGTTTCAATCAACCGCACCTATTATTCTTATTGATGTCCAGAGTGTCCCATCTTTGGTAGCCTCTTCTTCTTGCTCTGGCCCCGTTGTTTTTTATAGCTCCCTTGCTCTCTGGTACGTTTGCAGCAATAGCTAATGGGCAGGTGGGGAGCCCTTGGTCAGCTTAAAATCCCACAAGGCTGACTGGCAGCTACGGGGAATTCAGTGCTAGCAGCTGCTATGGACAACAGATAGGTTCAAGCTCGGGAGGGCCAACCCCACCCCACTAACTCCTTCACCCCCATGGGGCCATCTCCAGGGTGATACTAAAAGGCCAAGCACACAGATCAGGAAGAGAGAGAGGGAGGGAAACCCTGAAATGATAATAGCTAATGTTCATGAAAATGCACTGTGTGCCAGAAGCTAGTCGAAGGTCTCATGTCACCCTCACAACAATACCGTGGGGCAGGGGCTCTCATTACCCCCATTTCATAGATGAGGAAACAAGCACAGAAAGGTTAAAGAACTTGCCTGAAACCCCTAAGTCACATCAGGTCACACCAGGAAATGGTGGAGTCAGGAGACAAAGTCAGTCACCCTCCCAGCCACAGTGGAGAAGACCAGCCATGCCTCCTTCGTGCATTTGTGAAGGCCCCCCTGGAGAGGGGTTGCAGCACCACGTGAAATCGACGCGATGCCCTGATATGCTCAGCCAGCACCCCAGGGAGAATTTCAGATCTAACTGACCTTGGGGTGCCCACGGTCAGTAATTCAGCTGCTGTGATCACTTCAGTTCCCCCTGCCATCCTTCCCGAGACCCTCCTGCCTGCTCTGTGCACCAGCCTCGGTGTCGGGCCCTGCTCCTGCCCTTGCTGGAGTCCGGGTGCCAGCTCCTTCCCCTGCATCCCCCAGAAACTCACGCTAAGACCAAGGCGGTAGCATCACAAATAAGTTTCTGATGGGTGAGTAGTAGGGGCTAGGTGCTGGACAAGTGCTTGCAGATTTGCTCAGCTATCTCCATTTTGTAGAGGAGGAAGCTGAGTGGTTGAGCGTTTCCTTCAAGTCACAAAGCTGGTGGCCACTGGACCAGGATTCCACCCAGAGGTGTCTTACATCAAAGCCCTGTGCCTCACTTGTGACCCACTGCTGCCCTCTGCTGGACCCATGACAGCACTGCCCCGCTGAGCTGGGCACCATGGGTTACCTACACCTCCCAGTGATTCCACCTGACCAGGAAGTGGTGGCAGTGGTGGGGTGGGGGGAGGGGAATGGGGGGTCAGGAATGGTATTTCTCATTCTCAAAGCCACTGGCAGAGGCACTGACAATGGCAAATTGCATCAGTCAAAACTATATGTATTATATTGCTACGAAGAACATTATTGGGACACTTGGTGAAATTTGAATAAGGTTACATAACAGTAAAGGGGCAGCATGTCTATAATTTCAAACAATTTGCAAATGTGTGTGTGTGTAGAGAGAGAGGGAATAATTAAATTGGTAAAATGTTAACATTTGTGGAATTTGAATGAAGTATGAAGGGAATTCTTTACACTATTCTTTTTTGTACGTTGAAATCATTTCAAATAAAAAGTTAAATAACTGTACCTCCAGGAAGCCACCAACCACAGCTCTCCTGAGACGGTATCTGGCAACTGATGGGGTCCGTAGGAGACCACAAACGTACGATCCCCAGGGCTCCCTCCCGGGCTCCTCTCCATGACGATCATCAGAACCACTAGGCAGGTACGGAGTACGGGCCCCTTATGAGGGGAGGAAGAAGCTACCTCTTGGCCGGTAGCTACTCGAGGCCTTCAGTTCCCATTGGACCCCATGTGTCGCCCACCAATGCACACACATATTGACAAGTGCAGGCAACGAGAGGGGACCCTCAGAAAGGATAAGCCTGTGGGCCTCCAGACACTGGCCAGCAGTTGAAGGGGCAGAAGGCATTTCTCATACGGAAGAAAGAAGGGCAGGAGATGGGGAGCTTGGGAAGGCAAGGCTGGGGGGCAAGGACGGGAGCTACCTGGGGGCACACAGCAAATACTACGGGTATTTGTGAAGCAAAATAGAAGCAGACCCAGTCTCTGAGACGCAAGAAGACAGAACGAGCTCTGGGTGGAGGTGCTGGGAGGCACGTCCTTCTACACTGTGGCCGCGGTGTGCAACACCATTCCAGTGATTAATCCAGAAGGCCCACCTCAGGGTGCCCTGGGGCTCTCCACTGGACATGCTCCCCCAAGAGGGTGCTGACCACCTGCGGGGGGAGAGGGGGTGTCTGAGAGGGGACATACTCACAGGAGGGAGTTTCAACCACTGGCTCTCAACCTTGGCCGCACACTGGAATCACCCAGGGAATTTCTTTTAAACACCCGGATTCTGAGGTCATCGGTCTGAGCTGCTGCCGGGACACTGAGATTCTTTTCCAAGTTCCTCAGGTGATCTAACGTACAGCCAAGCTCGGGAATCACTGGCTTAGAAAGCACTACCTCCGAGGCTCTTCGAATCTCAGAGAAATCAGGACCACAGGACCAAGATCAGAGGGCCCATCTTTGCTCTAGGAATAACAGCTTCAATCACCTCAAACAGAAATCAGAATTAACCCCGAACGTAGTCTCAGATGGACGTACATTTGACCCTGAAAACGTGCTGAGCTTTCTTGTTAAAATTGAGAAGAGGCAGTAAGGGGATGGCGACATGATTTTATTCCATTTGACAGCCTGGGCTTTGATTGATTTTGGAACTAGCAATGTCTTTTATGGGGAGGTAATGGCTTGTAATGATGTCACGGTCAGGCCATCAGTCCGTCCCCTGGGGCTTTCTACCCCAACAGCCTGTCCGCTGAATATCCGAGTACAGAAGTCACTCTTGCTTTGTTTCCCTCTGCCGCCTTCCCCCAAGAGAGCAAAAAGTTCATGGCATCCCTCCTTCTCGAGAAAAGGGCACCCAAGCCTCTAAAATTCCGGCCCCCTTCCCCAGGCCGCTTCTGCTGTCAGGTGGGAGTGGGGCCACCTGAAGACAAACCCCATCCACACCTTTGTCCTGGCCCAAGAGCTGGACTGTCTGAGACTCCCTGAGAAAGGAGACCATCTCATTGAAGGGATGAAGGCAAGGGCCCTACCTGAAAAGAAGCAGATCCCTAACTCCAGAACAATGAACAGAGGGCTTGGCTTTGGACCTGAACTCTTCCCCATCAATGGTCTCATCCAGTCTCCTGGTGCAGGATAACATCCACATCCTGGCCACTCCCCTGGACTGGACATCCCACATGGATATTTCACAGGCACATCAGACCGAGGGTCCATAACCAAACTCCTGATCTTCCCTCTCTGCTCTACGCCCCACCCCAATTCTGTTCTCCCTCAGCCCTCTTCAGCCCAAAGAAATGGTGACACCATTCTTCCAGTTGCCTGGGCCAACAGCGCCATAGCCATCCTTCACTCCTCTCCCATGCCACGGAGAATCCTTCAGCAAATACTGATGATGTAGGAAATGAGGTCAAAGTCACTCAGCTGCTGTGCGAAGAAAGATTTTAGAGGGGTGACTTTGAAAACAAACATCAGATCAAGTCACTCCTTGGCTCCAAACTCTCCAACAGCTCTCCTCTCGCACAAAGTAAAAACCAATGGCCTTGCCCTGCATGATAACCCCCTTTCTCTGGGACCTCATTTCCTACCACCGCCCCTCCCCTTCCACCCTACTCCACCAATCACTGCAGCTCCTTGAGGACATGTTGCGTTTTGCTGTGCACCTGCCCAAACACCCTCCCCACGCCCTTCGGCGTGTCCAGTTGCCCAAATATCACCTTGGTAGCAAGGTCTTCCCCAATCACCCTATTTAAAACAATCGCTCCCAACCGGCATTCCCCTCTCCTGGCTACGTTTTCTCCAGCTAACTAACATACTACCTTTTTCACGTGTCTGCCATGCTCTCCTACAATGAACTCCATGAGCACAGGGACTTGGTTGCCGCCTTCTCCGCGTCCATCGAGCCAAGCACAGAGCAGACACTCCAGGAGCATGTGCTGAATGCGTGGAGATCATCCAGACCCGAGCACAGGGGCTCTGGGGCGGAAGAACGCCAGAAGCAGTGACTGCAGGGGTGCCCACAGGAGGTGGGCTCTGATGCCACCTACTGGGGCCTCTGCAGAGTGAGCACATGGACCTCACAGGCTGGGACGACAAAAGCCTTCAGCACAAGGACAGGAGACAGGGGCCCCCACCATTTCTCCAGCACCACACGAGCCTGTAACTCCCAGTACAACAACAGGGGGGCAGGCAGCCAGGGAAAACCACCAATGTTGGGTTTCTCATTAACCTTGGAAACCAATGGCTTGGAGATTTTGTTGGATTAAGAGAAATATATGCAGCGTTTTTTGCACCTTGACTATTGGGAAGCAATTCATTCCAGAAGTCCCCTGCCTTAGGGTCCCTTGCAAAAGGCAAACACTCAAGGTCCCACTGGCCCAAGATGCTAGCCCAGGTGGGGCTGGCCCTCTGGATCCCAGGACTGCAGACAGGGTGTCCTCTACCCTCCTGCTAGACCCACAGTCTTGCTGGGAAGGCAGAGTCTTGGGGTGGGACAGTAAGGTGAGCAGGAGTTAGGCAGGTGGGGGAAGCCGGGGGAGAGGGGAAGAGAAATCTGACAGAGGAAACGGCACCGAGGCAAGGAGGTGAGAGTGCCTGGGACAAAGCAGGGACATGCACGGAGCACGGCTGTGAGAGAACAGGGCCCGGGTGTGGGGTCAGAGGGTACGGACTGGGGAACTCACGAACAAGCCTCGACTTGGCCCTCAGGCCTCAGGAAGACCCCCAGCAGAGAAAGCTTGCCCCAGCTGGAGTGGAAGGGTTGGGTTGGCGGGGCTAGCCAGGCTGCGGAGAGCTGGCAGGCAGGCAGGATGAAGGCAGAACGGGCAGGCTGTGTTTACTGATGAGATTGCTCCTAGCTACTGGCCGCGGAACAGAACTCTGGAACAGAACACTGGACTGGGGCATGTGTGGGTTAAGGGCCCGGGTCTGGGTTTGGTCATGCAAAGTCCACAGGAAGAGACCTCACAGCCCACGCAGGTTAGGGATGTGGACTTGGGAATCGTGTGGGTGAGTGTGGTCATCGGAGCCCTGGGAGTGGGTCAGAACATAGGACAGAGTTCAGTGGGGGGCGGGGGGGAGCCTCGGGCAGAGTGTCACGGTCTGAGGGACGGACGCGTGAAAGAAGATACTCAGAGAAGGTACTCAAAAAGGTACTTCATCGGGGCGCCTGGGTGGTACAGCGGTTAAGCGTCTGCCTTCGGCTCAGGGCATGATCCCTGCGTTCTGGGATCGAGCCCCACATCAGGCTCCTCCACTATGAGCCTGCTTCTTCCTCTCCCACTCCCCCTGCTTGTGTTCCCTCTCTTGCTGGCTGTCTCTATCTCTGTCGAATAAATAAAAATAAAATCTTAAAAAAAAAAAAAGGTACTTCCTCAGAGGAGGAAGAGTTAGGGAAGCAGGAGGAAAGCCAAGAGAGCAGGTCATGAAGGCCAAGGGCACAGTGTCTCTAGAAGCAGGCAGTGGTTGGCAGCATTCTGGGAAAGGACGCTGGTTCCACACAACCCCCCCATCTCTAGCCAAGTCCGAATGCACCCATGGCCTTCAAAAGGCACCCCTCCCCCAGCAGAAACCACAAACAATACAGAATTTAGCAGATGTTTATTTGTGTAACAGGAACATTCAGGTATATAAATAAGGTAAATATTTCCCAATGTACAATATATGATGTTCTGGAACTACACGGAGAAAGGATCTACATGTACTGTTCAACACAGATCAGACAGCGCACAGAGAAGGGTCAGCTGTGGCTAATACAGGTGGCCTCCGTGAACCCCCACATCAGCTAAAGGGCACAGCAGCAGCGCATGGACACACAGTTGTCTGGGGAGGCCCTAGGGACTGTCCGGTGGGCTCCACACACACCCAAGAGCTGCTCCAAGGTCACCCATGTCTGAGGGCCGGAAACCAAAGGTCAGTACCCGGCTTATCCGTGGGAGATTTCCGAATGGCACCACACAAGGGGAGGGGCGGAGAAACTGACCTTGGGGGGCAGGGCACATCCAGGCTAATCTCTGGGTGGCAGACAGAGGCAGTGATGGGCTCCAGGTGACTTCCTGGCACTCCCCAATGGGGCGGGGAGGCCACGTCTGTGTGGGGGAGCTTTTCCGTTTAACAGATCCTCAGAGCACAGACTTGAGCAGGTCCACAGCTGCGATCAACTCACCCAACCACACAGAACTCCCAGGGCTCCCACAGAGGGGCCTCTTACCTCGCCCACTTTGGTTTTCCCCTCCTCTTTTGGAAAGTATTAAACATCAATAAAAATTAAAATGTGGTATCAGCATCAGCCCCAGAAGATAGGCCATAATCCATGAGTTTTGAATCTTTCTGGATAGGCTTCTGAGCCCTGTTTCTGGTCCCCGCACCCACAGAACACAGGGCTGGCCTCTGTCCGTCTGTCCTCAGCTGCGGGACTCCTGGCCTCTCCTTTGCCCCCACGACTCCCCGGCGGTTCTCTGGCTGGAAACAACACATCTCTCCGTCCCGTCCTGACTCATTCTCTCGGCTCCAAGTCCTTTGGTTTCATTGGCCCTGATGTCTGCTCAGCTCTTTCTCTTTCTAGCCAGTTCCCAGACACCCAGCCAGTGGGGCATAAGGTAGCAACACAATGCTCTGTGTATGAAAACGAAGCAGCACGCTAAGGACACTCTTAGAAGGACATGTATAAACATTCCACCCACTAGAAAATATTCTTAACTCCCTTCCTGTTCTGGTGTTTCTAGGCACCCAGGCAGCAAGCCCAGGCCATGAACGGAATGGAGGGGAGAACCAGACATGTTCCAGGAGCCGAGGACAAAAACAGCGATAGGGATGATATCACAGACACAATTCCACTTGGAACAGAATCGCCAGGTGGCTGAGCCCACCTAAACCCCTTGAGGGCTACATGTAGGTAAAGGCTGCAAGGAGCCAGGCCCTGCCCAATGCCTGGGAGACCAACACAGGGCATCGGCAGCCCGATGACCGGAGGGCCCTTGTCCCCAGTTGAGAGCCCACCTCACTAAAGACCGAAAGCAGGCTGGGTCCATCAGACACAAGAGTAAGGGAAGAAGTGCCAGGCCTGGCAAACGTGGGTCCAGAAGGGCGAGGGCAAGCCTAGGATCAGCCTGTCACAGCAGCTGCTCACTGAACACTTCCATGACCTCCTCCTGATTTCTGTCATAGTCAGTACTTCGTTATTTAACTGAAGGGGAGAAACCATTCTTTAAATACAATGGGACTGTGAGTCTGGTCTTCATTCCCCAACAACACCCGGGAAACTGTCCATGGTCAATCGGGAGTTCTGTTATTATTATTCTCTTGGCTTGAGAATTTCGTGGATTCTCTATCAACAAGATTCCTCCAAAGCAAAGAGCCCTCCACCTCACACCCATGCCCTCCCCAAATCTCCATCTCCATTTGGAAAACTAAGTGAAAGATTTTTCACACAATCCAGTGCCTGTTCTCCCTTCATTCATCATACACCCATTTGATCCTTTAAACTCACCTCGATTCTAGCTAACCCAGACTCCAACAGAACACCCCGCACCATCTATCCTCAAGAGGTCACCTGCTTCTAGTCCATTAATACTTTTAAGAAAGCACGAAACACAAGGCCCCTGACTGTGTTGTGAGGGTGTGAGCAGAGCCTGCAGGCTTTCTGTCAGTACTACAATCTGCCACACAGGCTTCTGTTTCCCCCACGGAAAGGCCCACCTACACAGGGAACGGCTGCAGGCCCCTGAGCTGTGTGCAAAGGGCACAGTCCTCAGGCAGAGGAAAATGGGGCCCAGAGTGAGTCACAAGCCCTCCCTTCCCATGGAGTGGAGGCACCCTCAGGCAAGAGGCAAGGGCCTCCTTCTCCAAGGAAAGCCCAGACCAGGAGCAACAGGAACGAGGCAAGACCTCAAGGAAACCATTCCAACTAAGAGTGAAGAATTTCTGACCATCTTCCTGTCCATTTAGAAGGCCAGCCCGACAAAAGGAAGGAGAAGTATGACGCACCCCGATGCTGTAGGTGGGTGTTAAGGTTGGATCGCTTCTCTCAAAATCTTCTGGACTGTGAACACCCAGGCTGCGTGCAGGGCAGGTGACAGTGTGGTGACTAAGAACCCAGTCTCTGGCATCACACCAACTTGGGTTCAAATTACTCGCGGAGTCTGACAAAAATAACTACCGTTTATGGAGCGCTTACTATGCGCCAGGCACTGTGCTAAACGTTTACAGGCGCTATCCCACAGAACCCTCACAACAAGCCTGCGAGGGAGCTACTCTCAGACCCACCAGGCTGGCGTTACATCTAGCAACCGGCCCAAACCTACGGCTCTTTGAGCCCGAAGTCTTTCTTCTTAACCACTGAGATCAGCCTGACATGGTGCCTCAGTTTCCTTATCTATAAAATGGGGATAATAATGCCAGTCAAAGGTTGTTTTCTGGATTAGAAGGGATAATGTATGTAAACCCTTAGCACTGTCCCTGGCACATAGTAAGCACTATGACTATTATTGCAGTTATTATTCATAAACACACTACTGGTATCTTATTGGCTCAGGAATAGAAAGGAACCTCAGCAGATAGGCATTTGGTGGAGAGGGGGAAGAGATGGGACAGGGTCTTCAAACGGCCAATAGATTTGAAACCCACTGGCCATAAGATCCTAGATGCCACAGAGTCTGCCCCCTAGGCTCATAAATCACCCGCATGTTCTCCAAACCTCAAAGTACACCTCCCAGACCGCCCTCCCAGCTGCGATCTCTCCGCCCTTGAAAACAGTGCACATACAAACAGGTGAAAGTCTCAGTCAGGAGACACTACCCAGCTGAGAGCCCAGGTAAGTAAAGTCACTGCTGGTCGGCCTGAAAGGGGGAGGGTGGCAGGGCAGAGCCAGGAGGCATGGAAAGACAGGGCTACTGTCCGGTGGTACGAGCAGTCAGCAGCTGGAACTCCATTCCTCACTGAGAAGAGGGCCGCCTTCTGCAAGGATGTGGGTGAGCAGAGTCCAGGGCCAAGAGGAGGTGGGCCTAGAAGAGACCTTTCACTCATCGTCACTCAGTCCAAACAGCAGCACCCTCTGCGGATCAGGCCATCAGGTCCTCACCCAACAAGGGAAACCAAGTCAGGCAGTGGGAGTGGCAAATGTCTTCAAAAACTGGAAACTGGGCAACCGTGTGGAGACTGATCAAGGGAAAGAGTTCGTTTTGACCAAGACAAGGACAGAATAATGAGACTGCCCAAGAATTAGCCCCTCTCTGTAGGAAGCTGTTGGTTTGTTCCAGCTGCTCCTTCAGAGCCCCTGCTGCAGACAAGCACAGTGAGTCTGCCCACGGTTTACCGTCTTGTGATGTCTAGACAGCCACCTGGACATCCTCCTCGTAGCCCTTCCCCCCTCCCTAAGAACAGGAACAGGAACCCTGGGTCCAAGTGAAACCACCCCCTCCCCAGTCCACCTGCTACTCATCACAACGGGAAAGGAAGGTAGCACGAGTTACTCTGAAAGACCGCGACAGTGCCGAAGATATTATGGACATAGGAAGAGGTTCCAGCAATGATGGATCACAACCGGCAGAGTAATGACAGCTACTTGCTTAGAAATTGACCTAGGGCAGGCGCCTTACAGAGCAAGGCCATTGCTGAGTTTTCTGAGCAGTGACGCACCTTGCCCCGAGTCATTCACATCCTCCCCTGCCCACCTCCGTCAACGTCAGGGGTGCCTCCGAGCCTGCTTGGGACGTATGGACACTCTGAAGACCTGAACTCAAAGACCCGCTCGGATTAGCCTCCAGCCAACTCAGCAACTAGCTTAGACTCCCATCAGGGTTTGTTTAATCTCCTTTAAAATAGAGTATGCAGGAAGATTCCAAAAATATAAGTCAAGTCACAGGAGAAAAAGCCCAGTGGGAAAAAAAATAAATACCATGAAAATGGCTCCAAAGTCCACCTGTGTAAGCTGAAATGTTACATTTCACCCCTTCTAAAAGTGAAAGAGATGCTAACTTCGGACATACATTATAGAATTGGAAATACAGAATACAGAAAACACTAAGAGTAAATATATTTTAAATATACTACTACTTAGCTACTAATATGATCAGAATATAAAACAGGCAAAAAATAATAAACACAAACAAGACCCACGCTGCCTTAGGGCGCTTCGCTCTCTGAAGCAAAACATACATGTGCACTTTCTCAATGCTGAGGGCCGTCAGGTAGTGGCAAGCGCTCGAAAGGGGAAGAGACTCAGGTGTCCCGTGAGCAGTCACCAGTAGGGCTCACCAGGGAGGGTGCTGAGGCCCAGCCACCCCCCAGACGCTCCCTGGCTTCCGTGAGGCCCTGCTCATCAGCTCCCTCTGTAAGCTCCAACCTGCTGCACAGGTCGGGCCTCCTTGGCCTGACAACCAGCTGCTGCAGAATTCCCGGCACACGTAACGCCACTTCCACAAAAGCCAGCGGGGCTGGGGATGATCCCTGTCCTGGTGAGCAGAGCGCGAGCTGGAGTGAGGCTTGCCTCTGCCGCGTGGCCCTGAGGAAGCGCGCTCGCTGCCCCGGCCCTGGGCGTCCTCACCGGTGAGGGGCCCGGGACTCCTGCCTGAGGGCCTCCGAAGGCCGCAGTGAGAAAGTAGCAGCTTCAGAGCAGAAACCAAAAGTCTCTAAATCAGGACTGCACGATATTTATGATGCAAAAACAAGTGGGAAAAACAGAGAACCACGTGTGGAAGGGAGAAACGGAAGTCACAACAAAGGAGAGCATACAGTTTCAGTCACGTTTTATTTCTCACACACAAAAAAATGGATCTGAAGCAAGCCATGCCACTCGTGAAGATCTGCACAGGGGTATGCTAAAATAGTCTCTTGCATCTTGTCTGTACGGTGAAATATCTCAATACATGGGAGAAAGAAAAACACTGTATGTAGACAGAGACACGCAGTGGCTTTGCTTTCCCGGCTACCAGGCTACGAAATCCTCCTCCTTGACCAGAAAGCATGTGGGAAAAATAGAAGATCAAACCCAAGCTGACCCTCTGGGCTTCTTGCTAAGAGCTCTCGTGAGCATCCAGCTTCAGTCTCCCAGGAGCCCAGAAGCCCCAGCGACCGCTTCCTTCCACAAAGGATTGTGCCAGGCACGCTGATGCCCAAAGGCTGCCCTATTCAAGGGCTGCTGGGTCCCAGCCACCAAGGCCCTGCCATATGGCCACAATAAGGTGACAGAGACAACCCCTTCTGTGTCTGGTCTCAGGAACCAAGTCCGTTCTCCAATGTGAAAACTAGATTTGCTGCTAATGACCTCCGCTGTTTAAGACTTGTTGGTGAGGTACTGACTCATCTCGAGGACAAGCATTTAGAAACGGCCTGAAAGCTTTTGCTGTTCGGGTGCCCAGGACACGACTCGATACCCACAGGTAGCCTCTGGTGACGTGAACATGCTCAGTCAGAATCACGGAATACTGGAATTAGAAGAGTTCTCAGAAAACGAGGACCCAGAGAGGGATGTGTCCTGACCAGGGTCACACGACCAGAATGGAAATCCCACGCAAAAACACATTTTGTTTTTAAGGGGCCCTCAGCCCTGAGCCAGAAAAGCCACGTGCTGGAACGGAAGTAGAAGCTCCGAGGGGGAAAGCTGCTTCCGTGCTGACCACGTGGGGAGAGCCACGCAGTCACCGTGAGCTGCGACGTCGAGCGCCGAGCTGCCTGTGAGCTTTCAGGGAAGCAGGATGGCTGATTTAAACAGAAACAGAATGAACCAATAGCAGACCAAGGTGCTGAAGCAAGTCACCACACCCCCATTTGGCAAGGAGAACCACCATGGCACAGAATAACCGAACGCATCTGGGCACCAAGCTCTCTCTCTTACCCTCCCTGGCTTGTTGTCCTGACAAAGAACTTGTCTCTCCGAATTCAACCTCACTCCTATCATCAAGCAAGGGGAAAAAAAAAATCACAGTTTAAAAGAAAAAAAGGTCCCTCAATAAAATACAAACTACGTTAAAACGGGTCACATTATATATACATATTAAAAAAATGTGCATGTACTCTTCAGAATAGTCACACCTCTAATCGGGTTAGGTTTCCAGAGCTGTAAGCAGGATTTTGTGGTTTCAGTGAAGAAGTCATGGTACAATTGAAATCACTATAAGAAGTAAGTGATTTTTAAAACACACACACAGATACACACTTGCCTTACAACTAGTATATACACAACACAGCAGCTACAAGGGTGGTCGGTCAGGCAAACGGTGCGTGAACAGGAAGCCCCCTGCTCCCTGCCCAACAGGAGAGCCCCCAGGAAGGATTCAGCAGCAACAAGTCTACAGCACAAACGTGAACGGTATCGTCCCTGAAAAGACACAGTTAGCTGGACTGCCCGAGAGGAGCCACTTGGGCCGACAACCTGTGGGAAAGGGCTCGTGACAGAACATTCTACTGCATACACTTGAAATATTACAGTGTATTGTTTCCGACTATTATAAATAATTACTCGTGCTTCCTGAAAAAAAATATCGAAGACTTCTTTCAGTCTGTGATGAAGTAAGGTGAACCCATATTACAAAGCAGAGCTCACGCTCCACAGGACTCTGCGGGTAGAATGCTTATCTAATCAATCAGCCTTTGTCGCTCCAGCCTACGAAGGCAACTGTCCCATCGCTCCAGGGCAGGGATTCCCGAGAAGCCCAGGTGAAAGCTCTCCAGTAGCAAAGACATCCAAGCTGTGCACCTCTTCCCCACTGGGGGGCAGCCACAAAGACAGGCCAGGGCGGCCCCTGAACTGGTCAGCCACGGACGAACATCCACTCTCTGATTGAGCCCACCAACAGAAGCTCTGGCTTGGGAGCAAGCAGCACCAAGCAGACGCACCCCGCTGGGCAACACTGTCTTCCAAGTTAAAACTTTTGTTTAAAAAACCCAAATGGTCTGACCCTCATGACTTCTTTCCAACTCAAAGCTGTAGTTTACCCACGACCCAAATCATAAGCACGAAGACTGTATATACAGAGTGCTTTGAAAACCCACAAATAAAAAACACTCTACCGACAAAAAAAAAAAAAAGTGAGTTGAAGCCGTGTCATTGACTGAGTCACACCAGTGGGGCTTTGCCTTGGAGCCCGGCCCCTCGCTCCGCTTGCTCCTGCTGTCCCGGCCCCGGGGCCCCTACTCATCCTCCGTGGCGGCGGTCAGCATCCCCTTGTCTGCCAGGTGAGATCTGAGTGTGTTGAAGATGTGCAGCTGTTGATCTGGACGCAAGGTCAGGAACTGCTGAATCAGCTTGCTTGGGTTGGGGCCCCTGGAAGAGAATGTGAGCAAGCAGCGCTGAGAGGGGGTCCAGCAGCTTCTAGGGCCTGATTATCCAAACGGCTGCTGTTCCCTCTGGAGTTCCTACTCGTGGAGGGCAGGGTGACCCTCAGAGAATCCAGACAGAGTAGCAACTGCAAACCGCATTCACGTTTGGGATGCTTTTCACTCCCAGTGATTTGTAGCTAACCTTCTAGAATTTGACCACATTCAAAATTTCACCAACTTGGTTTAGATGGAAAGGCACTATACCTGATAAAACTGGCAATGTACACGTTGACAAAGGTGGCCATCAGGTACTGGCAGTCAAAGCGATCCATGATGCCTCCGTGGCCAGGAATGGTGTTGGCAAAGTCCTGTTAGAGGCAGGGGCAGGACTGGTGAGCCTGGGCTAGGGCGACCCCAAACCCTGTCCTACAGTCCCACCTCAGTGCCCAGCTACTGTCCTGAGAAGCTAAGGGCAGCAGAAAGTAAGAAGTATTGGTTCAAATGCTGAGGGTATAATAGGACACAATCTTATGATAAAATGTTTCTTTTGAAGAAAGGTGCAAGATACACGAACAAATAAACTGCAAATCCAATTACAGTTGACCCTTGAACAACAGGGGTTTGAACTACACGGGTCCACCTCTACGCGAATTTTTTTCAGTAAATACAGTACACTGATGTAAATGTATTTTCTCTTCGTTCTAATTTTCTTAATCACATTTTTTTCCCTCTAGCTTACTGTATTTTAAGAATACAGCCTATAATACATATAACATACAAAGTATGTGTTAATCAACTGTTAACAGTGATTCTTCCGATCAACAGTTATATGTGAATTTTCTACTACATGGGAGGACGGGGGCAGTGGGGAGGGATCAGTGCCTCTAATCCCCGCATTGTTCAAGGGTCAACGATACGGAATTTTCTCTGAAACAATGTTGTTATTGTTGTTGTTTTTTAGAGACAAAGAGAGCGCGCCTGAGAGTGGGATGGGGGGCCGGTGGCTCCGAGGAGGAGCAGAGAGAGAGGGAATCAAGCAGGCTTCATGCCCAGTGCCAAGACTGACTCGGGGCTTGATCTCAGGACCCTGTGATCATGACCCAAGCTGAAATCAAGAGTTGGATGCCGAACCAACTGAGCCACCCAGGTGCCCCGGAAACAAACTTTAAGTTAACCAGCTTAAATCCCCCCATGGGTGAAGAAGAGCACACATTATTAATAGTCAGGGTTTATAGCTTGATATTTAAAGCTTGGTATTTTGAAGGAGGTGGTGGTTGACGGGGCGGGACAGGAGGAGACCAGGCTGGAAGACAATGAGAGGAACAGAAAAGAGGGTTTTCCTACTTTGATTTTAAAGGCTCGTTTGAATCCACTTGCAAAGAACCCTCCAAAGGGGCCGATGAGTGAGGCAAACGTGGAGAGGGCGATGCTGTGAATCTGGAAGGGGTACATCCAGACTGTTGTCTGAGAAGAATAAATGCAATCAGTCAAGATGCCTGGTAACATAAATAACTCTTTATGCAATGAACTCTATTTTCCCTCCAAAAACAAAATTAGTAAGAAAACTGGATTGTTTGTAAATCTCTAACGCTCAGCTTAATAGAGCACATTCAGTATCATGCATTCAGTCTGTTGCAATATGACGTTTTAGTTGAAGTATGTGAAGAAAATCCAGCCTTACACAAATTAAGTGGCTGAAAAAAGGATGAGTTTTTTAGCACTCTCTTTTTCAGATAATTATGGGTATTTTTCTCTGATACTACATCAGAACTTAACAAGCGGTAGCTTCTTAAAAATTTGGTGCAGTGTGCAACTTGAGATCCTACAAATGAACTTTTTGTACTCTTAACATTAAAATCTGTTGGTCTATCTTGCACTTTGAATGGATCTTTGACCCACACCTGACAGTTGTAACACCATGCACTGGCCATTTAGAAAATGACAGTTCACGAAGTTATATAAATCTTACAAGTACAGACACAGTTTACTATACACAATGTCAAAACATCATATGTTAAAATCACTATAAAAACATCACACACAAATATCACCACAGCTCTCATCCGCAAAGCTTTGAAGTATTAGGAAGCTGTCAAGCTCCGACGGCAGGTAGACGCTTTCCAAAATACTAATTTTCACTTGGAAGCCAAATTCTATCACCTGTAACAATCACTGTCAGGTGTCTTCCTTGAAGTGACAGGTTCACTTCGTTCATTTTCAAGAAAAATGTTTGTCAAATACACAAGGCTGAAAAACTACAGTTTGTCAGTTCTTTTCAAGTAAAAGGTATGTCCCTATAAAAAAGCAGCTAGTTCAGCTCATAACTCAAACAGGTGCACACCACTTTCCTTTAGGTAAGCACTGGACTTCCATATTTAGCAGAAACATTCTAGGCATACTTTCCATTTGGGCATACGAGTATAGACAGATACGTATTCGAGGGTCAGGATTTAACAAAATGAATCATGCTACGGTTTCACCGAAGACACTCTTACGAGGAGCTGGCTGGTTCTTGCTGCAAGCGCGTGGCATGAAGAATCCCACGACTCAGTCCCAGTTTGCGGCCACTGCGCACACGCGTGCTACAGCATCAGCGAGCCCACCCACCACTGCTTTTGCATCATTCACAGCAAATGTCGACAAAGTAAAAAAAGGCAAATAATGTCATTGTATTATTATGAAAGTAACTGTGACCTCACAGGCCCCCTGAAAGGACGTCAGGGTTCCCCAAGGAACCCCAGAGCACAGTTTGAGAACCACCGATCTAAACGACGTGAAGTGAGATGAAAGGTCTCCTTCTGCTCTCACCCTTGCCTGACTTGAACAAGTGTCCTCTATCCTGGGGCCTGCGCATTGTGGAGGGAGGAAGCTAGGGTTTTCTGAAGGAGTGGCGGCGGTGGACTCTGTAGTCACTACCTAGCCAGGGATAGCTTGCCCAACGTGAGTGGCACATACCACGCCAATGACTGACTGGATCACCTCAGGAATGTTGTACTCCTGCAGACGAAAGAGGTCCGAGGGCTCACAGTCCACAGTGAAGCTGTTGGTGTCATTGTTGTACTCCACGGGGCAGACAAAGCATCTGTACCCGGACATCACATAGGACAGCTGAGGATGAAGAGCAGAGTCAGGCAGAAGAGACAAGGCCCAGCCATCCTGCCCGGGCGGCACACACAGGGTTTGGCTGTGTCCCTCCCAGTGCCTAGCACCCTGCTAACTGCAAGTTGTGCGCTAAATCAGACATGAGTATTTGCCTGAACTTGGAAAAGGATTTTAAAAGAGATTCATGGCCCACTGAGGCTTTACACATAGTTGCCCAAACGCCCAGGTCAAAATCCAGGAAAGACCTGAAGGAATTTGGTCAAAGAACTACAAGAAGATTCTCCCCATTTAGGGGAGCTATGGTGCCTTTTTCTCAGGACCTCTTAATTTAATTTGGACTAGAGGCAACTTGTCAGGGAGTGGTACAGTGAGAGATAGCAAGCCCAGAGAAAGACGGTGGAAGAGCAGTGAAGAAAGGGAATCAGTACTGGAGGATGGCTGGCACCACGGATAAAGGAGAGAGGCTGGCCTAATGGTCAGAAGCAAGGAATGCTCCAGAAAGGGCAGGAAGATCTTCCTCCTCCCGCAGGGCACATGTGGGAAAGAATCTCGGCCAGAGTGGCATAGCTCCCCTCACCTCCTACTCGCAGCTGCCAGTCACTCCACCTTGAAATACCAAATGCACGGTCAAGAACGCTACTGCTGAGCGCTGCCATGCCTCGGCACGTGGGGCGTGCAGGTGCACAGGGGCCCTGCTCCTCAGCTGCCAAGACCCTGTTTGAAAACCGGCAGATCAAGGACAGCTGACTCCACCCGGGCCAGTTATGGAGCATGCCATGCGCATGCCCCTCAGGGGGCAAGGTTACCATTCAGTGAGACAGAGTCCTGGGCCTCGGGAAACAAGCTCTCTAGCCCTGGACGAGCTTTGAAGGGGGGTGTGAGGTCTCTGTCCACTCCCCCACCCAGCAGGGAACCACCACCTACCAGAAGACCGAACACCACAGTAGCAAAGAAGCCCCCAATGAAGCCTTCCCAGGTCTTCTTCGGGGACAGCTATGGATGGAGAGCAAATTCTTAACAAAGGGCATTTTGACATCTGGCTTTGGGAACAATGATTACTTGTTTAAAACCTTCCTACTATTAAAAAAAAAAAACAAAAAAAAACACCACCTCATTCTGTTAGCCTCCTCCCCTTCTAAAACAACCCCATACTTGGTCTGTTTGTTCCTGGCCTGATAACCCCTCAGTTTCCTTTCTGTTCCAATTAGTCATTCAAATAGTTTAATTATATTATAAAATAGTATACTAATTAAATGAAAACACTCAAATTCAGATCAAAGCCCCAAAAATGTGCCTATATCGTCTATAAAGATATTTTCTCTGTTAGCTCTTTTTTTCTCTATGAATAGTTGTCTTCCTTTGGCTTTTCTCTTAAAACTAAGTTATTGCCAGACTTTCTCTGGGATGACATGAAGACATTCACACAAGCTAGATTTCTTCTGTCCCAAGCTGATCTACTTGTAGAGAAAGTACCACCCTTCCCTCACAGTGCTATTTCATGTTAGGGTGACCCATTTACCTTAATGAGTGGGGTCCGACCAAAGAAGAAACCAAACATATAGGCCATAATGTCATTACAGATCACACAAGAGATGGGGACAATGAACCTAGGGAATAAGCCAAGTAAAAATCAGCTCTCCTCAGATGTCTACAAAAGAATGCCATTCATCAATTCCATACCAAAATAACCCGTAAGTACTTGTTATTCACGAAGGAATAAGCTAGAAAGAAATAAAATACCAGACAAGCCATACCTAGTACCTGGCACACAGCAGACATTCAAATGTTTACTGAATTGCTCCTCAATAAACGAAGGTGGTGTTCTATGAAATGCCATTTTTTCTTTTTTTTTGTTATAAAGTAACATATGCACGTGGTAATACAAATTTGAACTGTAAGGAAGAGAAAGTTTTCCTTGTTTCCCCCTCCCTATCTCCATTCCCCCAAAATAACTACTTTTACTCATTCCTGACTTCATGTCTAGTTCATAATTTACCTCCTTTTTTGGTGAATGGTTTACGACTAGCTCTCGCGAGCACTCTCTCTCCCTAGGTTTAGGCTGAGCGCAGAACCACAACCCACACAGCTAGCTATCTTCTTGACCCCCCATGCCCTGCCTGCTGATCCCCACCATGAAAAAGGAGGCCATTTCCACACTTGTATCCTTCTGCTCTCCTCGCTCTCTACTCTCTGACCATTACCTTTTAAAAATGTCCTCTATTTAAAGTTCTGTATTTAACACACTATGCATAAATCTCTGACTTCCTGGCCCATCAACTAGAGGCAAGATTTTCTGTTTGTTAAGGGGGCATCTGTATCCTCCCGTCGGCCAACATTATTTACTTGGTCAAGGCTTCTAGCATATATTCTCTGCTCTTCCTATTTTCTACACCTACAATTCCTGTAGGTTGAGCATGAAAACCAATAACCAGAGATTTTAATACGATTCACTGTAGAACCAAATGGCATGTTTGGTCCTAAAGATGAAGGACCTACCATGCGCCATTTCTTAGAATTACCTAACAAAAACTGAAAGAAAGGGAAAGATTGTGGGCCTCCCCAGACCGTTATTATCATTGTTTTAAACATAATAATGCCCAAGGCCAACATTTACATGAGCTAGTCTCTGTTCTAAGCACTTTATGTGTATTTACTAATTTATTCCTCAGGAAGTGGGTATTATTATACCCTCAGTCAGAAATCTGGACACAGAGGCACAGTCTGGGGTCTTAAACACAACACTTCAGCACCTCTTAATATAAACCAGGATATGCCTTCACCTTTCACCAAGATCATCCAGCTTCCTCAGTCGGCCTGCTGACTTCCTAAATGCTGACAGATTTCCTACTGAAACCACTGCATTTCTGGAATAAAATCTACTAAGTAATGAGTACATGATTCTTTCGACACATTGCCGGATTCTCTCTGCTAATAATTTATTTACAATGGTTTATCTGTAATCATTAAAGAAATCAGTTTAACATTCTTCTTTCTACTTCCCTAAGCTTGTTAGCTTTAGTATGAAGGAGGAGATCAAACTCTGCTATTATCACTGGTTGTTCTTTCCCAGGTGTGGATTCCTAGGCAATTTTCCAAGTTCTTCCACAGTTAGGGATCTTCTCAAGTTTCCTTCTTCATGATTGTTGGTAGTTCATGTTTTATCAGATCATGACATTTTCCTTTAGTTCTTCAAACCTGTTGCTATATAGTTGCACTGTCTTTATCCACGGACTTGTTAGTCTAGAACTTTGGTTCTCAAAGCAGAGGTCCTGACCAGCAGCAGCAGCATCGTCTGGGAATGTACTAGAAATTCAAATTCTCATTATGAATCTACTGAGGCAGAAACTCATGAGTGAGGCCCAGCGATCTGTGCTGCAACCGGCCCTGCGGGGGTTCTGACGTAGCTCAAGGTAAGAGCTTCCGGCTTAGAAGGGAAGCAGGAGTTCTCGGTCTACCTGACACGAGAAAACCCACCAAATAAAAGGGAAATCTCCCTCACTCGGGAAATCTCGCTTCACTCACCAGATCATTCCCTCGAACAGGTTGTGGATGACGAGATGTGACTGAGTTACAACAATCAGTAATGTTACATGGGTCCAGCCAAACTGCAAAAGAGATCAAGAATACATTCGACCTACCTATTACCTTGAAAGGAACTTCAAATAACAGCCAATAACAAATAGAAAATTGTTAAAACACAAAAACAAAACAGGTAGAAAAGACATCTGCTTCTGTATCTGTCTTATTGGAAGTAAAAAAGTACAGAACAGGCATTTGGGATTAACTTTGCCTCCAGCTGTAATTACCAGCAAAAGTAGGGCCCACAGGGCCCATTAGTGAGCAAGTACTTCTATGCTCTGAAGGCCTGGGTACATCTCATTTTCTCCATAAATGTTAATTGAGTGCTGGGGCGCCTGGGTGGCTCAGTCGGTTAAGCGCCTGCCTTTGGCTCAGGTCGTGATTTCAAGGGTCCTGGGATTGAGCCCCACGTCGGGCTCCCTGTTCAGTGGGGAGTCTGCTTCTCCTTCTTCCTCTGTTCTCTCTCTCTCTCTCTCTCTCAAGTAAATAAATAAAATCGTTTTTAAAAATGTTGAGTGCTTGGGACACTCAGTGAGGGGTTGTTTTCAAGTTGAGGGACTGATGTAGCAGGTAGGATATCTGTGGGCGTCACCTGAAGCTTCACCGTGAGCCTTACTTGGAAGCCACCTGCAGGTCCCAGTGGAGAGGTCGCCTGGGTGTAAATTAAGTAACAGCGATTGGGTCGAGGTGGATGCAGAGCCGCCTACCTTAAATGCGGACACCCCTTCGTGCTCTAGCTTCTGTGCACACAAAACAGACTGCATGCCAGCGTTTTGGTTTGTCACAGGAAGCACAGAGGCCTGTTGAGTTTCTGCAGAACTAGCCAAGAATTGTGACGCACACACATACATCTCGCTTACCATATAGAACTGCAGTCGATAATGCTTCTTGACCAGACTCAGTACAAACATGCAGAATCCTAGTTTGAGGAGGACAAAGGGCAAAACGAATCACACTCTGCACTATTTTTGTGCTAATCGTTTCCTTTAGATGTGTTAAAATGGTCTTTTGGCCAATTTCCTTACAGCAGTTAAGCAGTGCACAATTCCAAAGCCCAGGGGAACAAACCTAGTTATTCCAGTAAGAGTCAGAAGCAAAAATGGACTCCTTCAAGACAATCAAAGGAAGGCACTCAATTTAGAACTCTGTTCACCAGACAGGAACAATTTGATCCTAGAGCAGGGTTCGACCAACAAAGGTCAGGCCAACCACCTGTTTTTACAAATAAAGTTTTATTGAAACACAGCCATGTCTGTTTGTTTACATGTTATCTGGGGTTCTTTCATGCTCAAGGGAAGAACAGAAGAGCTGCAACAAAGAGCCTATGGCCTCCAAAGCCGAAAAGATTATCTAGACCTTTAAGGAAAAGTTTGCTGACCCCTGTCCTAAATTACAGGTTTGGCTAAGGGGGGGAATCTACCTTGCATCTCTCACATTGACCCACATAATGGCAAAATAAAAATAAAAATAAAAACCTGCAGGCCCCCCCATCCACCATGAAGGAAAGAGACTTTTACCCACAGGAGTGGCTGGGCCCCTCAAACACAGCCCTGCCCAGAAGACAGCATGTGGCTATTCCAGACCCCTGGCCTCACTCTGTGGGGGGCTACTCTCAGGGTCCGAGGCACACACTCTGACTATGCTCCACAGCAACAGACCCCTTGGCAGTGGATTTTCTATTTTAATGGCCAGATGTCATTCACAGAGCCAAGTATTGCTATCAAGCTGATCAAAAATAGGTCAGACTGAAATCTAGGTCAGAACAAACTTCTCCTGTGCCTCAAACTGGCTTCGAGGGCAACTATGAAAAACACTAGCATTAACACTTAACACTCAGGTAGGACTGAGTTTGGACTGATATAGCCCCTTACTGTTTGTCAACTTTTAATGTATCTGATTAAATCCTCACAGTACCTCTGCTGTTTTAGCTCCAGATTACAAAAGAGACCCAAAGATTACGCACCCAGCTCCTCTGAAGTCACAGAGTCCTTTTAAACCCAGGTGGGTAAAATTTCCACCACACTGCACTGTCCCTCATACGGCCCCTCAGGTGACTTCCCTAAAGATAGCTGCTGGTTTTTATACCAAGTTCCTGGGTGGTTTGTATTTTGATCACACCACAGAATCTCTGCCAACAAGAGAGTCAGGACTGGACCGTGCTGTGCTGTCCTCCCACGGAGGCTGGGACACAAGGACAGGTGGCACAGACTGCAGTCCTCACGGCAAGACCCTTGCGCCCATCTCTTAGTCAAGAGCTGCTATGACCCACATTAAAGGCAGAGCCCTCAGCTCTGCTGCCCTGAACAGTCAGACTTACCATCATCAAAACTGTGCATTCACCAAGAAGTTCCCCAACTTCTACTCAGCAGACATACAAAACAAGACAAACACAAGAAGTGGTGAACTGCTGAATGCCTACCTATTAGATAGAGAGTGAAGGAAATGAACCGGTGGTATTTACTGAGAATCCGCAAAGGCTCCTCTCTCTGAACCAGAGTGAAGAAGTAATCCGTCACTGTCTCACCATAGAAGAAGTAATTTACACACAGTAGAAAGTACCTGTAAATAAAGACAGGTCACTGCCATGGGGGGCACATGCGGCCTCTCCTTAACAGTGAGGCGGTCAGGAAGCTCTGAGGATCAGAGCAGCGCCCACCTGACCCCATGCCCCCCCGCGGCGGCTTGCTAGGAACAAGCCAACCACGGTTCCCTGCTCACTGGGGGCCCTGTGGCTGAGAAGTTTATCTGGAAATCTGTGACAGCTTTCACTCACGCTCCGTTTATCACAAACTTGGGACTCAGTTTTTGCTCCTTTTGTAAAGTTACCACGCCTAATCTAAGAACATTCCAACTGTAAGATGACCTTCCAGAGCGTGGCTCATCCTTCCTCCCCATCCTATTTCCTCTCTTCCAGGAACCCCGCACACCTACTGAGTGGTTTTCTCTGGCTTTGTCACCAACTGCTTCGCTCCTGTCTCCCCCAGCCTGGGACATCCTCTTCGCTTACCCATTTTGTCACTCGTTGCTCAAATACCATTGTCTTCATAAAACCTTGCACAACCTAACATGGTATCTGCCTCTCCCCCGTGCTTATTCCTATAGCATGTAACACTGGGTCATTTCACTAAGCAATTAATCACGCTCAGTCTCAGAGTATCTCCCTCTCCGAAGTCTGCCTCTGACACATAAACCTTCCACCAGCATTAAGTCTTCATTTGTTGATAACCTGCCTCCTGCACTGGAGCTCTGGGAAGGGAGAAGCCAGGGCTCATGGACCTTTGCAGCCTTAGTGGTGCTTCGGAGTGTGGGAGCAAGCAGGCCTACTCCCGATACTCAACCAGGATCCTGAGGGAGGAAAGAGAATGAGAGCTTCTCTCTTCCATTTTCTTTCTTCTTCTTCTTTTTTTTTTTAATTGTGGAAGTTCAAGAACTCTCATATTGGATTTGTTTTCTGTTACATGAAAAACATTCCCTTTGGTCAGTGACCACAATCAAAGATCAGACATCCTGAGCGTGCTAACAAAATTTAAGATACTGCTTGCCAGCTACAGAACAGCCACAAGACAGACCTACACTTTAATCCTGCGAGCAAGCACAGGCCCATGTGTAGACCACGAGGCAGCTTGTATGGCTGGCTGGTGGGGAAGCATCTCCGGGAAGGCTGTGTCCAGCCTGAGTGTGAGCACGTCGGCTCCCTCGGCCATGACCAAGTTGCTGGGGCCTGAAACACCCCTCTCAGGCTGCTAAGTCATGGAACCATCCCTGAGTCCCAGCACAGAAGGTGAGAAGGGCCCACATTTGCCCCAAGTCCTCTTGGCACCACGCAGAGCTCTGCTCATGTGTCCCCGGAGCACAGTGCGGCCAGTAAAGCAGAGTTTCCAATCAGGAAGGGATCTCAGACATCACCTGTGCTACAGGTTTTGATTTTGTTTCTGCCTGAAGGCAGCTGAGCCCTTTCCCAGGACAGAGGGAACAGAGCTTCTCTGACGAGTCCAGATCCTCTGCATTCAGGCTCACTCCTGCCCACTCTGGCCCCCTAAGGTGCCTCCATCTGAGGAACGAGGGCTCCAAAGCCAACTGACTGGGTCTCAACCATCTGTCTCAAGGACGAGGAAACCAAGGTCCAGAGACAGCAACACCAGCACTGACAACCTACAGATGACTCTCATGGGATGCTGGGATAACAGAGCATAAAAAATATGTTGGTCTAGAAGTGGGGGCCACTGTGCAAAGTCTGATGAATCCAAATACCAAGGCTAACGTGCTCACAGATGCAGTCAGTGTGGGAGATTCCAGACCCCAGGCAACTACTAAACATGCCTCACAGGCCAGCCACATAAAATACGTGGGTCTTAAAGGTGTTGTCTGAGTCAGTGGCCATCACTACCCCCCTTCCCACCATGACTGTAAATATCTACCATGGAACACTTTTCACCCAAATCCAGTAAGGGCCCCTGTGGGGCTAGAGGGCTTACCAGCTGAGGGTTCTGAACCAGGGCAGGTCATAGGAGTGGTAGACGTTGTAGCCAATAGTGATAATCTCATGGAAACACTTAATCTGAACACACATCACCTGCAAGACACAAAAGAATCAGAGTACTTGCTAATTCCCCAGTTCTTACCATCTTCGGAAACAGAAACCCACGCAAGGGTCATGGGCCTCGAAAAAAAAACTATCATATTTAAAGAATGTCGGTCCTACAGTGACTCTGCTCTCCTCCTCCTTTCTCACTCACTCCGCACCCCCTTGGCAGTGCAGTCCTTTCTGTCACACAGAGTAGATCCAAGAAATATGCACCCCTGAAGCTTCAATTGACTTTTTATTGTTGTACCTCCCTGGACTCAATCAATCTCTTCCCCTTTTGACTTTGAATAGAAATACCTGAAAAGCCCCAACTGCTTTGCTCAGCAGTCAGCCGCTAGTCATCTGACCCTGGCCATGACAGCAGGAAGACTAAGGGAGCAGTGCTGAGGACTGGGATTTTTTAAATCAAAGTCCTAAGCCCCACAGTGAGGCCCCAGGGAAACAAGAAACAAAACAGAGAGTCACACAGAGTCGTGGCTGGGGTCACAGGCTAATCAAACAGCTGAAATAATATCAACTTTTAAAATGAAGAGATATCTTTAACCACACACAACAGGCCAGTGCCAACACCCCTTCAGCTGGCTCCTGGAAAGGGAAAAGTCACAGATATTCTAAGGCAGATGTGGTCTGAGGAGCCAGGACTCCCACTGATTCCCAGAACCAACCCAAAGCCCTACACTTAAAATGATGGATCCTGTGGGAAAAACTGAAGGCAAAACTGAAACAGCATGCAAATGGCACTTACAATGATCATTAAAACCATTGGTCCCAGGTAAATGATGATGAAGAAAAATGCAATCATGGCCAAAGTCAGGATGCCTCTCACCCACCAGTTCTTCCATCTACGAGAAGAGGGGGAGAAGAAAACATGTTAGGAGCCCAGAAAGAAGCAAACACAAACCCAAGGGGGATGGCTCTTTCCTAGGCCTCTCCTAGGAGGAGAGGTCAATCCCTTCCAGAAGCATCTCCTTCACCTTGACGGAGGTACTAGCCACATACGGGCAGAAGCAGGGCCATAGCCATCACCTCACCCACACCAAACTCAGCAGACGTGCCAAGCCTACAAAAAAATACACCCAGCTTATATCCTTTTTTTTTTTTTTTTAAGATTTTATTTATTTATTTGACAGAGAGCAAGCGAGCATAAGCAGGGGGAATGACAGAAGGAGAGGGAGAGGGAGAAGCAGGCCCCCCACTGAGCAGGGAGCCCAGGACTCCATCCCAGGACTCTGGGATTATGACCTGAGCCGAAGGCAGTCCCCTAACCAACTGAGCCACCCAGGCGCCCCCACCCAGTTTATATCTTAACAAAGGAATCAGGCAAAAGTCCTGAGGGAAATGTGGTGCCTACTTCTGTATCTACTTGGATGGCTTCTATGGCTCTCTATTCAAAGAAAAAACAAAGCACATTTTTCCGGCAGCAGAATCCTGTATCATTCTGCCCCTGCATCTTTATGGTGAGAACAACATTAACCAACGATAATAACAATCACAAAGATGCATCTGGCATTTTTACAAGGACTCTGCATATATTAATGCATTTAAGCCTCAACACTACCAACCTTCACAGATGAGGAAATGAATGCATAAATCACACAGCTGTGATGTGGTCAAACTGAGATTTGAATCCTGGGAGTCTGGCTCCAGAACCCACGCCCTTCACCACTACACAATACCACCTTTCAAAGAGACATGTGTGCGAGACACACAGAGAAACACCTTCAGATAATGTTCTAGGGTCTTAAAGTTTGCGTTTTTAATCTGCACACATAGCCAGTGTTGAAGGACCAGAGTCTCAAGGGACTAATTTTTTTTTTTTTTAAAAGATTTTATTTATTTATGTGACAGAGAGACAGCCAGCGAGAGAGGGAACACAGCAGGGGGAGTGAGAGAGGAAGAAGCAGGCTCCCAGCGGAGGAGCCCGATGTGGGGCTCGATCCCGGAACGCCGGGATCACGCCCTGAGCCGAAGGCAGACGCGTTAACGACTGCGCTACCCAGGCGCCCCTCAAGGGACTAATATTTTAACCCTGCATTCACCCAAGTTGAGATTTCTCAATTCTTCTGGGAGAATTTAAGGAATGTCCACAATGGATGTGTGTGCGAGAGGGAAAACCAAACTTTGACCTGAAAACTTGGGCTCCTGTGTGCAAAGCAGCTTGTCTATCAGTCACAAACTCCTTCACATGCTGCGTCGGCAACCTGCCCACCACCACCCCTGTGTCCAGACTCCCCTCGTCCTCGGACTACTGTACCTCTCAGCCCAGCCGACAGCACCCTTCAAGGGCCAGATCCTTCTAGGCTGTGCTCAGAGTTGCCATTAAGCACTAGATGACATTCAGTGGAGCCCTGAGCAGAAGCAGGACGACTGTGGCCACTGCCGCTGGGCAGGCCCACCCTGTACACTGTAATAGTGATGGGCTCATGCCACAGGACCACAGGCTGTCTGAGGACTCGGGGTCTTCCATGGCACTTGGACCTGGAGCAAGGCCCCTGCAAGCATCTGTACCATGAAGCCAGGTTACCTTGAAGACAAGTTGGAAAGGGCCCTGTTGAGGACCTCTGGGGTATCATCTGCGGAGGCTGATAGAGGAGCAGTTTCCGCTCGGCTCTCACTGTCCGATGCAGTCTCTCCATCTACCTTTGCTTCTGACTCCGATTCCTACATGGCACAAAAACAGATGAGGAAAGGGTCAAAAATAAGAAGTACATGCCTGTCATAAGAGATCTGTGGGAAAAGACCTGCAACAAGGCTTGAGGACCTAGTACAGTCAGGTGACAGAGCAGATGGGACTCACAGCGATCCCGACACTGTTCTGACATGTGCCAAGATGGCCAACTCTCTGCTGGAAGCGAGGCCTGCATCTGTACCACGGGGGAATGAGGAACAGCCACAATCTGCTCGATCCCCTTGTCTTCCCGGGGGCAGAGGAGGGGACAATGTCCCAGAGGAGGGAGAAAGGGGCTCTTCTGTATCCAAAGCAAAAGGGGAGGCAAGCCTAAATTTCATCAAGACCTCATTCCTGACCCAGCCCTTGCTGCCAGGCTTAGTGCCTCAAAGGGTTTGGCTGCTGGCAGCCAGAAAGTCACATCCACCTCCAAAAACCCCTCTCCACCAACACCTAAATCATGCAGCAAAGTCCCTGCTCTGCCACAACATGTTGTGGACTCTCAGTGCCCCCAGAGCGGCCTGTGGCTCTGGCCAGGCTCTCAGAGAAAAGCTGGGTGTGCAGGCTGTTGCCCCCCACTGGACTTCCCAGAGTCCACAGTGTTACTTCCAGACTCCACAAGAGCAGCCCATGAGGAGGCCAGCCCAGGCAGTGTGGGAGCCACACAGTACTGCTTACTAGAGTCAAGGCTTCACCAAGACCGGTGTGCCAGTCATTTCCCTGCCACGCAGCCCCGGGCACCAGCAGACCCTGCGATATCACTCACAGAATTGCCATCCAGGCTCCGGCCATGTCAGAAAAAATTCACCCTGCTTGCCAGCCCCTACGAGGGGACCAGAGTCATGCCAGCAACAGGCCCTCTATCCAAAATACCAGGGCAGGCTGCTCTGAAAACTAGGGACCTTACTACTTAGAGCATTTATCTCTTACAGGAATTTAGAACCACTGCTGTTGGGAAGAGATGGAAGACAAATCAAATCACTTTGAATTAGAGTTGCTAATTAGAGTTGCTAATTAGAGTTGAATAGTACTGCTTTGTATTTGCAGAGCTCTCAACAGCCGTAAGAATGTTTCCCATACCTATTGTGAACCTCAGAGAAGTTCTGCAAGGAAGGGAAAGGATAAAGGAAGATCTCTATGTACAAATGAAGAGACAGAGGCTCTGAGAAGTTCAATGGTGGGCCCCAAATCTCCTATTAATTCAGGTCTTCTGACTTCGTGATGTTCATACCACTAGGTTTCCTTTTACTTGAGCATCTTGGAATCCACTGGTTTTCTGACACCTGACACTTTATTAGGGAGGAGCCCTGGTTTGGAGAAGGGGTGGGGCTGGGGTAGACAAGAAGCGCCCATCTCAGGGGATTTTCCTGGACCTCAGGCGCTCCTCCGTGTAGATTTCGAGGAAACACCTCATGGATGAAATCCGCAGAGGGCAGCGCTGTGACTGCCAGGCAGCAGAGAGAGGAGGGGCACCCTAGCACAGCTGGGCCCCTGGGACAGCAGGGCTTCGAAGTCAGGCCGGATGTCGATGGCTGGAAAACGGGGGCTAGACTGCACGGGGGCTAGACTGCGCACGGGCACACTGTCTGGGCCCGCCAGCAAGTTCCAGGCATGCGGCGAACTGGAGACCAGGTGATGAACTTGGGATCGGTCATGAGCGCAGTGGCATAGTCACTGGGGGCAGGCAGAGCAAGAAGGTAAAAAGGAGGTGCACCTGAGCACCCTTCACCTTGCACTTCTCAAAAAGGACGAAGGTGGGATCGAACCCGCCCCTGGGTCAGAGGCACTGGGGAGAATTCAGGATGTCTTTGTCCCCGGCATTCTCTCGATGCCTGAACTACTGGCAAGAGAAGCTGCTGCAGCACATTCATCTGGGTGTAGCTCCAGACCACTGTGCCTCGGAGCGACGCCACCTTCCCGATGAGTGGCACCTTAGCCTGCAAGGAGCCGCGGGGCACCCAGGCTCCCAGGCTCCCCATTGGCCAGCGCACGCAGAGCGGGCAGACCTGAAGTGGGGGCGTGCAGGGCCTCAGCCTTGAACCCAGGAGTGTGGAGCTCAGGCCGGGGACCCCATTTTACTTTTCGGTAAGAAATTCAGAATGAAGTAAACTAGAAATGGCAAAAAGACGTTTCACCACACCGTCAAAGATTTCGTTACCTATGTGCGCGAACACAAAACACAGTCACATTTCTTTAAGTTGAATAATTTGAATTTCCCTAAGCAGTATATGAAATCGAGCACCATTTCATGTTTATTGGTTGTTTGGATATCTTCTTTTGTCAAGTGTCTACCAGCTCACTGACCATTCTTCTACCGAGTTTGCTGCCTGCCTTTGGATTTGTGGGAGCCTCTCATACATTCCAGCCCTAAGTACACTGTGTCACTCATACGTTCTCCCAGGCTTCTCTAACCCCACCCCTCTCCCAGTCATTCCTTCTCCTGACCCTCTCCCTCTGGGCACTGGCCACAATGCAGACTGACGGGGAGATTTTTCTAATTCTCTGGTGTTCCCGAAAAAGAAGGACCACACCTTTTTATTCCCTTGATAAAAACCTCCCCATGCCTGGTACAGAGCAAAATACTTACTAATGGATGGAAAAATGATGGAGAGAGGAAGCCAGGAATTAATTTCAGGTGTGGTAAAGAGCTACCCAGCCCCTGCCCTCAGGGAAATAGCTCTCTCTAACTTACGGTTGTGATAACATCACAAAACAGAGTTTGACTAGTGCAAGACTGCTAATAAGAGGCAGCTGGCTCTGGTAAAGGACCTATTCAGATGACCTCAGGAGTAGGATGTGAGGCAAGAGCCTTAGCTTCTGATGACAGGGTCACTGCTCCTTATATTGCCACAGCTCAGCCAGGGGGCTGTGGACAAGTTACGCAAGTACCTCTGTACTGTAGAGTCCTCCACTTATAAAACGGGCCCAGAAACAGTCCTCCTTCCCTGAAGAGATGTCCTGTTCCAGCACCCTGACAGGTTGTGAAACACAGCAGTGCCTCTGGGATGATCGCTCTCCAGTTAGAGTGAATGAAGACCAGGGCATTTGGAAAAGCATTCCATTCTTCATGTCAACATTAACACCCACAGCCCAGCGGCAACCATCAGCAGTATGAAGTAACGACGCTGCAGGGTCATCTAGATCTGACCCCTAACCCCAGGAGCTTCAGCATGTGAGCACCTGGGCCCCGCCAAGGCCTCCCACGGATGCTCACCAGGAGCATCCGGAAGCCACAGGGACTGAGCTGGAGCCCAGCAGGGGAGAGGGCATGTACCCAGCCACAAGCACATGTGCACACACGCACACGCACGCACACAAGCATGCCCCAGCACAAGGTTATTTTTAACTTATCCATCCTGTTGTCAAGGAGACTCACAAAGGCTGCTGGTTTCCCTAGGCGAGGAAGGGCAGGAAGGAGCCCAGGCAGAGCGCCTGCAGGGGAGGGGCAGAGAGCTCCAGCTCAGTGCTGAGTCTCTCTGGACCTTCCACATCCTTTTATGAGCGTTACCCCAGCACTGTGTCCTGCAGTATCACCCTATCTGACTCCTGTCCTTCCTCGCTAGAAGGGATGAGGGGAAGAGAGGTATCCTGAGGCAGAAAGTAGCACGAGAGAGAGAGAACTATCTAGAGTTGTAGATGCTAAGGGGTGCTTGGGTGGCGCAGTCAGATAAGCGGCCAACTCTTGATTTCGGCTCAGGTCATGATCTCGAGGTCCTGGAATCGAACCCTGTGTTGGGCTCCACACTCAATGGGGAGTCAGCTTTTCTCCCTCTTCCTCTCCCTCTGCCTCTCTTTCTCTCTCAAATCTTAAACAAGAACAACAACAACAAAACCTATAACTATTATTACCAAGATGTCAGAGCTTGAGATGAACAACTAAGAAATGAAGTAAACACCCTAAAGGAACAAGCCTTGAAAGAGATTAACTTTCTAGGTTTCACCTGCCTCTTAAGCAAGTAACCCCAGGTCACTGAATACACATCCCAGAGCCCTTACCTGGAGGCACCCTCTGAGGAGACCAGCACCCACCCTACCTGGACAGCCACTCCCTCACAAGCTGCAGTAGGACCCAACAAGGAGGAAGGGCAAATCCCTGTGCAAGAGGCAGGGGCAGAGCCCAGAAAACATGGACGGGGAGCAGGCAAGACAGCCAGCTCGCTGGGCTCCTGACCCCCAGTCCCTCTCCAACTCCTAGGTGTAGATGTCACAAGAGAACAGGCCCAGGGAACAGGAAGTGAAGAGAACTTGGAGGCTTACGGTATTCTGACTCCTTTCCACCCCATGGGAAAAGGCCTTTCGTTTGAAACGCTAGGACTTCCTTTTCAGCTGCTTACGTCTGAGTAAAAGAAGCCAAATGCTAGTGACAGCTTCCCTCGTGGGCAGGGATGCCGAGGAGCCAGGGACCTGGAGCCCAAGTTCTTGCCCAGAAGAAAAGTGACACATGCCAGACCAAGAGTCAGGGGTGCTGAGAGGTACACTGGTTTGCTCCTCCAGGCAAGACTGGCAGATGTAGAGGATGACCTGCTGCAGGAGGAGGCAGCGGCCAGTCAGGGAGAGCAGGGCCCGGGGCCCAGCTCTGATGCTCACTACACTCCCCGTGGGCCTCGGATCTCTGGTGCTCCCAGTGCAGAAAGGATCCCTTATCTTGGACGGCTGTTGAAATGATCAAATGCCACACCAATGAAAGTCTGTGAAAATTATAAAGGGGCTGAAGAGCAACACCGCCACCCCCACCCCTCAATATCCTGACCCTGGCACACAGGACAGCACAAGAACCTTAAACCCCCACCCCGGGCAACCTGGGCACCCTTCCGAAGGAGGGCAGAGCAGGAAGAATGGTGGCCATCAGGCCCTCCTGGGGCCCGTGTGCTCCCCAATTATGTGAGCTCAGCATCGGCCTGACCTGCTTCCTCTTTCATGCCTTCCATTCATCCAACAGGCAGCCTCCCAACTCAAAAATGATCCGCTTCCCAAAACTACTGTGGAACGGGGAGGCCTGACACACAAAGGCAGCAGCACACGCTAGTGCTCTCTGAAGCGGGGTGTGTGCGACACCATCCACTGAAGTGTAGGAAGAAATATTACAACTAACTGCTATTTATCTCCTTTGTATTTTCTTTCCTGTGCATGCTTTATAATGGGCCTTCCAGTACACGTGTATGACTCAGTAAGTCCGTGCAAGCTGGGGCACGTGGCTCATCACATCCGCATCAGACTTGGCGGTGTCTCAGTGGCCATGGGCTCCTTGTTTCCTACTGTGCTGAGCAATGCCTGGAACAGAGCAGGCACCCAAAGACCTGTTGCCCTAGTGAGCTAATGAGAATTCTACTTGGCCTACCACAGACCAAAACATCAGACTGCATTGAGAGAATGACAGAATCCACTGTGATTTCCAGCTCGCATGCCAGGACCCACGCCCCTGCCTCCCCAGTGGCCCTCACAGCGGGACCAGACTAGTCCAGTCCCACTCCGGACCCCTCCCTACTGGGAGGGCAGCAGGGAACAGCTGCTTTGCTGCTTTAAATGGTCTCAGCCCAGCTCCCAGGCAGCCCTCCCTTTTCAACCCAAAGGCCCAGATCAGAGGCTAAGTGGTGCATAGCCTATCTCTGAGATTCTATCTCAATCAACAGCCATCCTCCACAGTCCCTTAGCCATTCCCCAAGGGGCTGTGCTGCTGGTGTAAACAGGAAACAAAAGAAATTTCAAAAGGAAAGAAAAAAGCTCCCTCCTAGGCCCTCCTGGTTCACTTAGACCCTGAAAGGAAAGCAGAAAATCTGACTGATGATGAACAGAGGGAATGTCCTGGGTACCAAGGGCTCAGCTAAGACATGTTGACGTTTTTGGAGAAACTCTTGCTCAGAAAGGCTTCCCCTACCAGCCTTCCAGGGCCCCTCTATCCCCATGACTGCCCAGAAGCCAACCCCAGCCCTGACCTGAGGCTCAAAACAGCACAGCACAGAAGCCTTCCTTCAATGGAAGCAAGAGAAGGCAGTGCAGGAGGGCTGGGGGAACAGCAGGGTGGGAAGGGAAGCTCCCTGTGGTTGAGGCCTGGCTTTTCCTGGCCTGGGGAGGGACCCGCACTCATGGAACTCATTTTCACTGTTATTCTCTGGATAGAAAACCCTACCTCTTCCCGCTCCTTCCTAATTCCCAGTGTTTCCTGAAGGACTGCCTTGGGCTTACAAAAGCTTAAGAGGCAGCATCTTTTTGAGGCTCCCTTTTGGTCATCAGTTGGTGTTGGGGTATACCCTCTGACCTTGTTGTTTCTCAAGACTCCACAGTGACACCCACACATGGTTGGTGGTCAGAGCTTCACCAAACAAAGTGTGGCTGGCCAGGCTACACAGGAGCCCTTGGCATTGTATCCATCAGACTCCGGGCAGAGGCTACTCACCCCACCCCACCCCCATTTCTTTACCAGATGCCAACTCAGTTTTGTACCTTGCTAAAGAAAACATGAATATTCTGTTGACATTTGCCCATGAGGGGCAAAAAACTAGGGAAAGAAAATAGGTGGTACCATCCACTAGGCTCTTTCTTCTCTTTTTCATTTTCAGGGAAATTTCATTAAAAGGTAGTGCTCAGGGCACTGGCTGGTTCTCCTTCCAACAACTCTGTCCTTTCCACTGGCAACGCATTCAAATTTGTAAGTTTCATTTACTCCATGACTCCATAATTCACACAAACGATATTTTGTGAAGCTTTAGATCCAAATCACAAACCTTATCCTGGAAGAAAGTCATCAGGCTGAGCCTAACCTTTCTGCTAAATATTGGGCTTGCCATCTTCTTAAATCCACTCCCCCACTTACAGACACACTCCCCAGGAGAGAAATTGCCAGAAACAGGTTTATTCTTAATAAGAGTATCAGGGACCTACATGTCCCTCTTACTAGCGAAGTAGTGGTGTGTGTGTGTGTGTATGTAGTGTTAGGAATAGCAAATATTTCTAGCTTTTTCTTATGTTAATCCCATTTGACAAGTTCACTTGTCTAAACAAAAGATCAAGTAAGAAAGGAGTCCTACTCTGAAAGTTCACAATCATCCCCCAATACAGCCATACCCTGTCCTCTAAAAGCATCATATCAATATGACCTACAGAAAATGTGTTCAGCTACTCCAGATGGACTGCTTTACCTGGAGTACCTCCACAGGGGACTGCACGCCACACCAAAGGGCTCCAGAGGAAGGACATGAAAAGATGCATGCATGGGAGACTCAGCTTTTAAAAACCTGACTCTGGCTATGAACCAGTTCACCTCCAGACAACACTATTACAAGGGGGCTACAGACGCTTTTGCAGAGAACATACCACTGATGGCCACAGGCCCAGACAGGGCTCCCTCAGAAGGACAGTCATTCTCAGGACAGCTGCACGGGGATATACATGCCCAAGCGTGCACCATCCCCTTTGCTATCACCTTCTCTAAGACCTCACACCATTGATCTTTCTCCCTCCCTCTTGGGTGCTCCCCTCCCCCTCATCACAGGCCCTGACTTATAACCAGGTAAGCAGGCTCAACAATAAAAAGCTTTTGACAGCTCATCCACCCAATGCACTTTCTTCCTTACTTCACAGGTGATCTTTGGCAAGAGCTGTGGACACCCCGTCCCCCTCTGACTGCATCATTCCTCAACCACAGCGAGCCACCTGCCTGGCCAGCCACTCTGCTGGACCACTCTCCCCTCACCAATGGCCTAATCACTAAATCCACAGCATTCTCTGTCCTCCGCTCCTCCCTCCACACAGGCAATGCAAAAGACACACCCTTCCTTCGCTTCCAGGCAGCACATCGTTCCCAGAGGCCTCTATGGCCGGGCCTTCTTTAGCTAGCCTTCTCCTTGGCAGCTTCCTCTTCCTGCCTCTTAATTTGGGGATTCCGCAGGCTCTCTTGTGAGGCTCTTGCTCTTTACTACCCACTCTCCCCAAGTAATCTCATGCACTCTGATGCCTCCACCTGTCTCTCCTTGGGCTTCAGACCCCTTCATCCAAATGTGCTAGATGTCTCCCCTAAGACGTCCCTCAGACACCTAAAATCCTCCATGTGTCCAAAACCAAATTATGTGCTTTCCCCTGAATTCTCAAGTGAGAAATGTGACCATCATCCTTGGTGCCTCCTCCCTCAGCCCCTAAAACTATCTATCCCGCAGTCTATTAAAAGCTCCAAAAAAGCTTTCCACTCCATCCACTCCTTCCTGTCACCTCTGGAACTCCCTTAATTCAAGCCAACACCATCTCTGCTCCGGGAACCTGCAGCAGCCCAACTGGCCACCTCACCTCCAGTCTCAAGTCCACTCCTACTTCCCCTCTACTGTTTAGACTGCACCAAGAGGGACCTTTCCAGAAAGAAAATCTGATCATGTCACTCCCTGTCCTGAAATCTTTCTGGAGCACCCCAGGCTAAACGGAGGCAATTTTCCACTGGTAATCTAAAGGATAGACAACTACAGAATAGGTCTACACTTCTTTAAACGGTGTACCAGCCACTTTGAGATCAGGGTCTTATTTACCCATCCAGCTTCATTCCTCACAGCCACTCTGAAGTACAGTCAGCTCCTAGGACAGGCTGCCCTTTCTCACCTTTAGGACTTTTGTTTGTTCCTACCTAGAACAGTCTTTGCAAATCAGTTCTACGGACACCCATCTCTCTTCTTACTGGTCAATTTTAATTTACCCTTCGAATCTTGGCTAAGAGATCCCCTTCTCGGGGTGCCTGGGTGGCTCAGTCGTTAGGCATCTGCCTTCGGCTCAGGTCATGATCCCAGGGGCCTGGGATCGAGCCCTATATCGGGCTCCCTGCTTAGCGGGAAGGCTGCTTCTTCTCCCTCTCCCTCTGCTCCTGCTTGTGTTCCCTCTCTCACTGTCTCTCTGTCAAATGAATAAAATCTTTAAAAAAAAAAAAAAAAAAGATCTCTTTCTCTCCAAGCCTTTCCCAACTCCCTGTGCTCCAGTGGCCCCCCTAACATTTCTCAAGAGCACACACCACACTGCATGGTCTCCTGCTGTTGACTTCCTCAGCACAGTACACCCAATGGGGCTGTTGTGGGCATGGGGCCCACAACGGAGAAGAAGTTAAGTAGGTCTTACCACATCTGCTTAAGGTGCCACAGCCAATCATTCAGAGAGGATCCAGGGTTTGCTGAATTGGCAGAGAGCTGGGTGACTCAGCAACTCATTTTCTGTGCTCTTAACAAGTACTACATATGAGGGGGACGGCTGGGTGGCTCAGTCAATTGAGTGTCTGACTCTTGATTTTGGCTGGGGTCGTGATCTCAGGGTTGTGGGATCCGAGCCACGTGTAGGGCTCCATGCTCAGCGGGGCATCTGCTTGAAGATTCTCTCTCTCTGTCCCTCCCCCCAGTAGTGTGCATGTGCCCAAGTGCCCAGGTGCTCTCTCTCAAATAAGTAAATCTTTATTTTTTTTAAGATTTTATTTATTTATTTAAGAGAGAGAGTGAGTGAGAGAAAGAGCACCAGTGAGGGGAGGGGCAGAGGGCAAGGGAGAAGCAGACTCCCCTGATGAGCAGGGAGCCCGACCTAAGGCTGATTCCAGAACCCTGGGATCAAGACCTGAGCTGAAGGCAGATGCTTAACTGAGCCACCCAAGTGCCCCAAATAAACCTTTATTTTTTTATTTTTTATTTTTTTAATAATAATTTTTGTTATGTTATGTCACCATACAGTACGTCCTTAGTTTTTGATGTAGTGTTCCATGAATCATTGTTTGCATGTAACACCCAGTGCTCCATGCCATATGTGCCCTCCTTAATACCCATCCCGGGCCTATCCCAATCCCCCACCCCCCTCCCCTCTGAAGCCCTCAGTTTGTTTCCCAGAGTCCATAGTCTTTAAAACAAAACAAAACAAGTACTACAAGAGGCATCACAGGGTTGTAGCCCATGGTCCCACTGTCCGTCTTCTCTTCTTTCTTAGACATTGTCACAGAAGCCCTGATTTTTAGCTGGGCTTAGAACCAAGACTACGTTTTCCAATTCTGGCCAATGAATGATTAGCAGAGATGTTGTGTGTAATCCTACCATGCTTCCTTCATGCTGACTAGAATGCAGACTCGCTAGCTGGAGCTCCGGCAACCGATTATGAGGTGAAATCCACCTCTTACGAATGACTAAGCAACAAGATGGAAGGCGTTGACAATGAGGACAAAACAGCTATGGAGGACAACTGTGCAGCAGGTCAAACACAGTAGAAGGGCCTACACTGCTTATTCCATGAGAAAGAGCACTGCTATCTTGGTAAGCCACTGTTATTCTGGGTTTTCAGTCATTTGTGGCCAAACGGAACCTAAGTGCTATGGGGGATTCAAAAAGCCCAGGATTTGTAACAGAGGTGTTTCTGAGAACAGTTCAGTAACAGAAGAGGAAGCCTGCCTGAATGCAAGGCTCTCAAATCCACACACCACAGAACTGGGTTCCAACCTCCTCAACAATGCCAAGCTCATATGTTAAACCAAGAGTTTGGATGACAGAGAATGAACAAGAATTCTTTCTCCGAACACTCTCTCCCATCTTCCCCACTAAACCTCTCTCTGGAATAAATGCACCTGTTTACTAAAAGAACAAGCATACAACTCTAATCTAGTACCCATCATCACAAGATGTTATTTCATTCAGGTCAGAGACGACCAAAGGTGGAAAAATGGCCTCTGTCTCCCAGGAGGCTCTGCTCAAGGTTCTGTCCTGACGAGATCACTTGTTTTCCCATGGTCTTATAGAGTCAGAGCACAAAATACTAGAAGCCCTGCTGGAGTCTGATAGGTCCTCTTACTTTCAGTTCCCTAGTCACGGATCTTTATTTAACATTTAAGGAAAAACGAGTCTTCAGCCTTCTTGAGGGAGAAAGCAATTTTTTTTTAAATTTCTTCTTTATTAGAAAAAGACTCTTTCAGAGAGAATTTATCAAATATTACCCCCAAATCTAGTAAGATGAGAAAGAAAGATACATTTGCAATCCCAAAAGTGGGCTCAAGTGTGCTCCTTAGATCTCTGCCAGAAAGTGGAACCAGGACCAGCTGCTGAGTTCCGTATCCGAGGAGCCCCTAAATCATAAATTGCCATCCAGTACCTGCTTCAGTGTCCCCCATCTCCAAGAGTGCTTACTACAAAGGTGACAAGGTAAGTGGACATGAGAGCTGATGTCCCCAGTGTCTTGTGCCCCAACCTTCCCTGCCCCTGTAAGTGGGCAAACACCCTGAGCTGTTTTATAGTATTAGAATATTGTCATTTTTTTGGTATTCCTGATTCATAACAAATAGTCATGGAAATATGTGCCAATCAAATAGATTCCAATATTTCTCCATTGGGAAAAAAATCTAACGGTGTTCTCAATCCCAAAATTGTTGTATTGGCTATAGATAAAATTATGAAAGCAACAATGTAAAATGGCTTTTTTGATAAATCATTAAGGATGCCTGGGAAAAGATGAAATAGGAAAACGAGAAAGCCATTTAAGAAATAAAAGACTTCTGATCACCAAAGATGGAATAATTTGAGTGTTAAAATAAAGACTAAATGTGATTTTTTTTTTTAAGATTTTTATTTATTTATGTGACAGAGACAGCCAGCGAGAGAGGGAACACAAGCAGGGGGAGTGGGAGAGGAAGAAGCAGGCTCATAGCAGAGGAGCCTGATGTGGGGCTCGATCCCATAACGCTGGGATCACGCCCTGAGCGTGAAGGCAGACACTTAACCGCTGTGCCACCCAGGCGCCCCTAAATGTGATTTAAACTCAAGTATATAAAAATCTGTGAGTTCATGATGATCACTGCCCATCTTTGAAGGTTGCTAGGACACCAGATTATCTTTTGCAAATCAGTAATTAAAAGGAAAGAGTGTTTATCGTGCCCTTACCACACAATGGGTGTGAGGAAATTGATTAAACTATTCTCTTTTGTGCTTGAAAAGTTCCTTTAATAAAAAGGTTAGGAGGTGAAAAAAAGTGGGGGGAGAGGGCAGCTGCCTGGTCTGTTGAACTGCATGTGACTTTGAGATACCCACTACCTCAGCACAGAAAGACCAACATGGCCTCAGTGTGATGCCTCAGGCTCTGGGAACTAAAACAAATGTGAAATTTCTAACCCATGAGGTAAATAAAACAGCCTCAGTGCTAACTGGATGGACTTTCCAGTCTTCATCTTGTACCTCTTGGCAATATTAGATCTGGTTGACCATTTCCTCCTTGAAACATTCCTCTCTTAGCTTCCACGATACATACTTTCTAGGTTCTCATTCTTCCTGACTGACTATTCTGTCTCAGTCTCTGTGCTATTTTCCCTCTCCATGACCTCTAAATGTTGGGCCAGTTCCGGTCAGATTCTAGACCCCCTACACTCTCTCCCTAAGTATTATCATCCAACCCCTTGGTTTTAATTACCAATTCCACCAACCTCAATCTCTCCTCCAGTGCCAGACGCAGCTACTGTTTAATGACATCTCTGCCAGAAAGTTCTCATAGGCATCTCAAACATAACAATCTAAATAGAACTACACATGCTGCCCACGAAACTGGTGATCCTGAGGCCTCATCCTGCTGACAAGTTTGACGCTACAATCTGTATCCTGTATAAGCCAGAAACTTGGGAGTGATGCTTAATTCCTCTCTCCTCATCTTCCCCCAGGTACAGGACACTGCAGGTGGCTCCGTCCAAAAATCCATTCCTAGATGGCACACAGAGTAGCCTATGCAAACTGATTATTTTAACTCCATCCCCTTTTTCACAGTGACAGGTTCCTGAAGAGGCATTTTTATACCCAGCTGAAGCCATGACTGTTTTAGAGTAGGCACTTGGCCTAAGATGGTACAATCGAAATACAGCTCTAGAATCTGGTAAGACGGCCACGGGGAGAGACACTTGAGCTCTCTCTTCCTCACTAGCCTGAGGGAAAAGGAAATCAGGTGCTACCGGCACTGGCTTGCACCTCCATGAGAGCCTGAGGATGACCAACACCTGAAAGGCACAGAGAAGCGAGGACAGAGAATGGTTTAAGCCAATGAATTTCATGATTATTTGCAACTAAATGTGCACATTATTTGCAAATCCAAGTCTGTTGATTCCGCAGCCAAAATATATCTCAAATCTATCCTTTTTATCTCAGCAGTGATTAGGCTCATCCCAGCCCCATCATCTCTCATCTACAATGGATTCCTAATTGCTCCTTCCACCCTCCCTCTCCTCACAGCCAATGATCTTTCTAAAATGTGCATCAGTTTGTGAAAATTAATGAAAGGACACCTTGTTCACAATGAAGTCAGGAGGCCAGCAGGGGAAGTCAAGTGCAGACCCAACAGGAAGAGACTACCTTTCAAGTCAGTAGGTCAAGTCACAACTACTTTACTATCTCAGCAGGAGGAAGAAAGGTTCTTTTTCTTCCCCAGCAACAGCCAAGCCAAGAGACAGTCCCAACTCAGTCAATGAAAAGCCACTCACTATACTTCAAACTCCCAGTTTACTCCCATGGACTTTTTGTTTGTAACAGCCTTGCCACCTTCCCCCATTCTCCTCTATAAAAGACCATTCTTCTTTGTTCTGTGAACTGCCTATGGTTTGGCCAGTAGCTTTCTTGTCTCAGATTGCAACTCTCTGTTATTCCCAAGCAAAACCATTTTTGCCAGTAAAATGACTTTTACTTTTAATGTTAACATTACTTGTGATAAGAAGTGGGATCCAGGAAAGATCCCCCAAAACACCAAGCCTGGTGGGCAAACAGGTGCTGGTACCCACAGAGCCAAATGGGCTCACTGCTTTCTCGCTAACCCTGGAGTGCGAAGGTAAGTTTTTTCCTGGATGTCAAGCTCCACTTTGTGTCCAAGCTCTCCAGGCTTTATTTGAAATCTATCTTAAGGCCTTGTTTCTTATGAGAGTACTCGTTTGGGCTTCAGTCTGACTACTTTTCAGAGTCAGACTTCCCATTGGAACTGTTCTGGCCTTCGGCCTGATTCCTTCTGGAACCAGTCTCTTCCTGTTGAAACTGTGCTTTTAGGAATTTTTCTCCTTGCTCTAGAGAAAAACCTCTAAGATATGGGATCCCAGTCATCACAATGCTTCTCCCTCTCCCACTCCCCCTGCTGGTGTTCCCTCTCTTGCTGTGTCTCTCTCTGTCCACTCTGTCCACTCTGTCCCATTCATAACGGCCAAGATTTCTTAGAAAAGTATCGTGCCAGAATGTCTCCCAAAAGATGGAAATAATTCTAGAATCAAAATTGCCAACCAGGTGGATTAAATGACCCTTCAACATCTTTTATTTGTTCCATCTCTCATGGCACGATAGGGGAGTCTGGGGACACTGCTCATTTGTCCCCATCAAGTCAGCTACCGCCCTCTTTATGGGCAGATTCCTCAACTGATATTGGTAGAATTCACAGCACGCCTCCCATCAAGATTCAAACAGATCCCTCACAACATGTCCCCAAATAAAGAAGCCCTTTAAGGCATCAAGCCCATAATAAGAGACCACAGGACTCAGGGCCTTATCATCCCCTGCACTAGTCCCTGGGAGCCCTATTTTACCTGTGAGAAGACCCAGTGGCCAAGGATGGAGGTTAGTCCAGGACCTCGGAGCAATAAATAACATTATCCCTGGGCGCCGTGTTGTCCCCATACACTGACGTCTGTCCCCACTGAAAGCAAATCTTGCTTCACTATAATTGTTGTATATAGCGCACTTTCACTACTCCAGTTCATAAGGACAGTCAGGGTCTTCTTGCTTTCACTTGGGAAGAACAATAATAAACCAGGACAGTAATGCCCCAGGTTACACAGGCCGTCCTTCTTAACTCTTTATAAACCTTAAAAGCTGATTTGGAGGATATAGTTTTCTGCAGGCTCTAGTTGGTTACAATATGTATATGATCTGCTTCTCTGCTCCCTTTCTCAAACCTCTTCACAGGAGACAGCATTCACCTGTTAAAACTTTGGCCTTAAGGGGCACCTGACTGGCTCAGTGGGTAGAGCATATGACTCTTGATTTCGGGGCTGTGAGTTGGAGCCCTATACTGGGTGTAGAGATTACTTAAAAATCTTTAAAAAATAAAAAACACTTTTGGCCTTAAAGGGACTTAAAGTCTCCCTCTCTCCCCATATATAAAAATATATATTTATATAGATCATATATACATAATATCCCCCCCCCCCCACAGTTTGCTCAAACTCAGGTTCCATACTTAGGGCATCTGATCTGGAAACAAGGACTACTTCTGCATCCAGACAAAACTCCTCATGACTGCTTAATGCTGACAGATTACCTTTTGGCTCCCAATGAAATTTACAGGAAACTCCTATAACCAATGCAAATTTTTCATGGTTTGCTGACTATTCTTATTTATAGGATGAAATGGTAAATATCATGCTGGGTATGCTAGCGTGACTCCTTTTGAAGTCACTGAGGCAGCACCTTTACCTTTAGCTCTTTCCGCCCAAAAGACAGAGTTTTATAAACCCTTACTTGAGCTTAGCCCAGGGTGAAACAGTAAATATTTATACTGATAGCTGCTATGCCTTTGGGGTAACTCATGATTTGGAATGTTACGGAAACAACCAGGTGTCCCTATCTCCAATGGGGACAAAATTAAATATGGCTCCTATGTCCAAAATGTATTAGATGATATACTTTCGTTGGCTGCTCTGGCTACTATTAAGGTTTCTAGGCATCCCAGACTCAACTCCCTGGAGGCCAAATTGAACACCTTGCTGAAATTTCTGCCAAAAACACCATTCTCAAGGAAACCAACAGCCTAACTTCTGTCATGTTCCAAAAGGATGTTCTCCCAAATGATAATTTGGAAAAACTGACCAGAGATACCCAATAATTGGCCCCAGAGAGGGAAAACCAATAGGAAATCTAATCATTGTTGGCTCAATACAAAGAGAACACTGGTTTGGACAACATAACAATCCAGACCTACCAGAAATTCTAAAATCCCCATTACTTACAACTCTACATGCCTTAAGCCATTAGTCTACTGACAGAATGAGATAGCATTCAAGAACCAATATGTTTTGATAATATTGATAAATACATTTGGGTCATGGTTTGTATGTTTCCACTGGACACACAAACTTATCACAGCAATTCTCTGTACTTCTGGAGCCCCCAGGAAGAAGGCATGATCTTGTCCATGGGACTTTCACCTGCTGGAAAATCTTAAAACTATGTGAAGCCTGAAAACAAAAGCAATGTGAAAGCGAGTGACCAAGGCTTGGTGACATTCGAGCCCCTAGATTTTTTTTTTGAGCCTCTAGATTAAATTAGGCCTGAAGCTGGAATTCCCTTGGTCTTTAAGTTACATGAGCCACTAAATTCCTTTTTCATAAAATTTGAGCAGCTTCCTGTGTTTATAACTAAAACAGTCTTAGTTTTTTTCCTTTCCAGTCACATCTTTTCTGTTCTTCTTCTCCACACTTCCTAAATGCGGGTTGTGTTTGTACACAGATCCTCAGTGAGTGATCCACTGCCATCCATCAGCGTCTCTTCTATGGACTCATCCTCCATAACACTAGCTATGTCCTCTCTCCCAAGCTACAGCACTACATTTCAACCTGCCAATAAGACACTTCAGTGTCCAACCAGCACCTCAAACTCGATAGGTCCAAATTTATCACCTCCTTTCCAACGCACACAAGCTCTTCCTTCTGCTTTCCTTCAAGACCTTAATTTACCTGAGGCGCACTCCATGGGGAATACTGATCTTCACCACTGTCTCCAACCCCCTGTTGAAAACCACAGGCCCCAAATGGCATCACTTACACCAACTTCCCAAAGCGAAGCTTAACACCAAATCTAATTGCAGTTTCAACCTCCCCCCAGAGATGTAGTCTTAACTGGCTGGTCAGGAATTTTTGATCAGTGCTGGCAGGGCTGCCACATGGACCCTCTCTATCCCCCCAAGGAAGATAAGGTAATCTGCATGAGAAGACCGCCAGGTTCTCTCCCCTAGCCTGGAACAAGCCTTTTGCTAGTAACTTTCTTGCACCCTCTGCCCCCCAAAAAACCTTCCATTCTGTACAACTCCTCAGAGCTCCTCTCTCCTTGCTAGATGGGATGCTGCCCAATTCATGGATCATTTAATAAAAGCCAATTAGATCCTTTTAAAATTTACTTAGTTCAATTGTTAACACACACACACACACACACACACACACACACGAACCCTTCATCAGTTCTCAAACTGTGCGATCCTCTTACTACAGGGTCTTTCCTTACTCCCATTCCCACTGCTGGTACCCTTGTTGACGTCTGCATGTCAACCTTTCTCTACTACACTGGCCTCCCAATTGGTTCTCCACCAATTCCTCCCTTCTCTAATTTATTCTGCACACACTCCCAGATTAATCTTCATAAAGTACAGCTCTGATCACACCCATTCTGCACTCATTTTTGCCTAGTGAATTAAAGACAAACTACCTCCATTCCAGGCCCTTCACACCCTGCACACACTACATGCTCCAAGTACAACTAACTACCCGTTAGCCCCGCTTACATCCCACCCTCCCTTCTTCTCCCCCTTTGCCCCTTGCCTTTTCTCCTCCCTGAGTATCCTTCAAGTCCCATCTTAGAAGCCAGCAAGACTCAAGGAAGATCTTTCCTGATTCTCATCTGTGGCAGACAGGAGTAAAAATCGGCTCCTCCCTCAAAATAAGTTGACGTAGGAATCTGTGAATATTACCTTACATGGCAAAAGAGTAAATATTCCCTCATATGGCAATGTGTTTGAATTAAGGGTCCTGAAAGGAGGCGTATCCGGATTATTCAGTTGGTCCCTAAATTCAATCACTTGTATCCTTATAAGAGGGAGGCAGAGAAAAACTGGACACACAGAGGAGAGGCAATGTGAAGATAGCATAGACAGAGATGTGGCCAAAAGCCAAGGAATGCCAATAGTCACCATAAGCCGGGAAGAGGCGAGGCATGGATTCTCCCCTAGAGACTCTGAAAGGAATGCAGGCCTGCCAACACTTTCATTTCAGCCTTCCAGCCTCCAGAAGTGAGAGAATAAATTTCTGTTGTTTCAAACCACCTAGTTCCTGGTAGTTTGTTAGAACAGCCCCAGGTAACAGACTATCCTTCCCACCAGCTTTATGTTCTACAAATAAAGATCCCACAGGATGTTACTTATACCTCTCTCACACCATTTGTTGCCCATTTGTACTTATGTTAAGAGGGAACTTTCCATAATCTGATTTGATTTTGAGCTCATTCAAAGTGAGGACTGCATTATTCATCTTTATCTTGAATGCTCCTTGCCTTGAATCTGGTAAAAGCTAAATGTCTTTTTAAAACTCATTGAATTTTAATGTTTTTGTTTTGTTTTTTGTTTTTTGTTTTTTGAGAGAGAGAGAGTGAGTGCGCATGCAGGAGTAGTGGGGAAGGGCAGAGGGAGGGAAAGAGAATCTTAAGCAGGCTCTACACCCAGTGCGGAACCCAACCGGGTGGGGCTCAACCTCACAACCCCAAGATCATGACCGGAGCTGAAATCAAGAGTCAGACACTTAACTGACTGAGCCACCCAGGTGCCCCCAAATTCATTAAATTTTAATCAAACTCATCAACCTTTATCTACAAAGCCTAGAATAATGGTGTGTCAGCGTTCGTGTGGGGAAGACCATCCCAGAGCTACAGCTATACCAATCCGACTGATGACTAAAAGGGCTGCATTTTCAGCCTTTCCCAAGGGTTAAATGACTGGGGCCAGGGAGGCTGCTGAGGGAGACTGCCAGGGGCACCCATAAAACCCAGAGTAGCCACGAGCTGTATTTGCAGACAAAAACTAATGTTGCCAGGAATAATAGAGTAAAACCTTTCAGAGCCCTAAATGGCTCAGTTCTGCCCTACAAAAGGTATGCGTCTCTGCACATGTCCCTTGAGTAATGGAAAATGCTCCAGAAAGAGTAAGAACACATCTGTCCTTTGAGCCAATCAGACTCATTAGTGGAAGGGCCTTTCTAACACTAACACTTCAAAATGCTACCCACATATTAAAAAATACCTGCTGGGGATGCCTGGGTGGCTCAGTCGGTTAAGCAACTGCCTTCAGCTCAGGACATGATCCCAGGGTCCTGGGATCGAGTCCTACATCTGGCTCCTTGCTCAGTGGGGAGTCTGCTTCTCCTTCTGCCTCTGCTTACCGCTCCCCCTGCTTGTGTGCTCTCTCTCTCTCTCTCGATCTCTCTCTCTGACAAACAGACAAATAAAATCTTAAAAAAAGAAAAAAATACCTGCTTTGTTCTTCATAACATCACTACCATCTGAAATTATTACACATTTATTTCCCCCACTGGAACACAAAGTATACGTCAAAGGCACTTTGGTTATTCACTGCTATATCCTCAAGGCCTACAACATTGACTGATATATACGAGGTCCCCAGTACAGAGTTCTTCACAAAGGGAGGAAGAGAGAGAAGGTGACAGGTTAAGGAACAACTAAGGAGTTCTCCACTCCCAAGTCTGTAGAAGGGCAAGCATGATTTCTCACATAGCCAGCCACTCTGCACAAAGTGGCACCAGCTCACAGCATGCACCCAGATTTGCAAATTCCGTTAAGTGGAAGGAATGAGAAATTCTTAAGAACGTTGTAAGGATGAGACATCAAACATCCAGAATAAAGATGGGTAGTAGAATGAGAAGATAATCTCCAGCAGCTGCTGACTGCTTTTCTGTCCAGCAATCTTGCAAAAGGGAAATACCTGCTTCCTGCAGCTTGGGCTTCCAGAAGCTAAGCCACTGCCAAATTGGTTGTCACTCCATGCAAAGACAGACAGATACATCAACCAAAAAATTACTCACCATCTTCGTAATAACCACAGCTATAGGGGCCACTCCAGTCTTCGCACTGTGGACAGGCTGGCTGTTGTCCCCATCCAACACCATCTCAGCTGAGAAGTTGAGGTTTAGTGAATAGAATAAACTCTAACACCTCAGTTCTCGGTATTAAGGAAAAATCCACTAATCCACAGTGAAACTTCTAGATAACCAAAATGTACCTACTTCATCAATTAAAAAAAAATGGCTTATAGATGTTCGGGGTTGCAAATCTTCTACGCAAAGATTATGATGCACCTCTGCAATGAGGACGCTTATTTAACAACATCATCCCAGGTTTCCTTTGTTAAAAAACAAAATTTAGCTGAGTAAATTTTAAAGATTTTATTGGCTTTATTCAATGATTCATGAATAGGACACCATCCCATCTAGCAGACAGAAAGGCGCTCTGAGGAGCTGTGCAAAATAAAAGGCTTTTATAGGCAGAAGTGAGTAGGAATAAGGAAGTTATGGTAGGCCAAAGCAGACTGGTTACTGTGAGGTCATTTTCCTCTAGGGGATGATAGGGGTCTATCAGGCAGATTACCTAACTGGTGCTGTCAGATGACTTCTGAAAGATTCCATTTCTGGGAGAGCCGAAACTAATTAAGTTTCAGTTTGGTGATGTAAAGCTTAGCATAAGTGACTCCATCTGGGGCCTGCTATCTTGTTTTCAAAGCCTGGAATCTCTATTGCTCTGCCTGGGCAGGACTCAGGCGCTAATGAATGAAGATGCTGTCTGCCCCGACAGCATAGACTTAGTGCTTCAGTGCTCAAGTCTGAATCCCAGAGGATCCTCCTCCCTCATTCTCAGGCCACTGGCTATCTGCAGACCTGTCTTCAGAGTGTTTCCAAGCTGCCTCTCTCCCAGATAACTCTATCAAGGACGGGGAACTCAGGTGGCCCAGGCTCTTAGAACCAGGCCTGACCTAAGAATGGATACAGCCAGTGAGCAATTTGCAGTCCGAGAGGGTCCTCAGACTCAGTGCCCAATCAAGCGCTTCTAAGCATGCCCTGTTAAACATCAGTCCCTGCTGTTCCAGAGCCATTTATTCCAAGAGGTCCTGGATGTGAGCAATAAGCTCTCATCCAGAAAGGCTTGAGATTAACAGGACCGACAGAATACTTAGGCCCTGAAGGTAGGTATTCTGCAGCCTGAGGAGACATCGGGTGAGAAGAAATCTATCCATAGGCTTCTACACACAGAGAAGGAAATTCGAGTCAGCATGCTTTGCTGCCAGTGACAGTGGGGAGCTGTTTACACCTAGTCCGATCCATCTGTCACACCTGCATGCCATCTATGTACCTGTAGAGTTTCATTCTATTGGGGGACACAGAGGAAGAATGCCATGAAAGCCTCCAAATCACAAAACTTCCCAAACAATGAGCAAATGTATACTATTCATAATCTCAAAAACATTCTCGGTACTTAAGAACTGTAATACTGGAATTCACTAAAGCTACATTAATAATGAACATCAATCCCGTAAACACGAGTAAGAGGGAGTGGTAAACTAGACAAAAAAGAAGAAGAAGAAGAAGAAGAAGGAGGAGGAGGAGGAGGAGGAGAAGAAGAAGAAGAAGGATGCAACCGACTTTCCAAAGAAGCAAGTCTATCTCAAGGAGATGAGTACCCCAGAAGAATGGGGAAGAGGGAACCAGTACTAGCTGTGTGATCTTAGGAGACATCGTGTCACCTTCCGGGCCTTAGCTTTTTCATCTAAGAGACAGAAACAATTCCTATCTCAGGGGTATTGGTGTTTTTCAAGCTGTGGATTGAAACCTACCGGGTCTTAAAATCAGTTCAGTGGATCACCACTAGCAAAAAATAAAATAAAATATGGTGCCAGAAGTCAGGCTACTTCTGAAAGGGGTACACATCATGTTAACATAATGTGGTACTTCAGTACTAGAAATAAATACTGACATGCCAATATTTTCTTTTTGCTCTCCAACTCTGGTCACTAAGCTCTACAAATTCCTCCTGAAACCAGAGGCCTCATTCTCACTGCCCAGCCAGCTGCTAATCTTCACAGCTGACTTAGCACCACTCCACCTTCTGACAACCATATGTGCTAGGGACAGCCAAGTCTGACAGTAACCAGGAGCTTATGACCAAGTCGCAGGAGGGCTGTGCCTTCAAGCTTTCTTCTCCCAGCGACAGTCAGTTTTGCCTCCCTGCCAGAAACCATCATGACAAATCAACATGCATCCTTTACTGAATCTCGTGGGAGCTACAGAACTCTAAGACAAGGAGCCCAACTCCAGAGACTTTATTTGCTGATGAGACAGCACCTAACCAGAACTTGAACAGTCAATTTCCACAGAAGACTGGAAAAAGAAGGAAGATGAAGAAATGGGGTACGGGAGCAGAGAGGGTTCCACGGAGAAGCTGGGGCTCAAGTGAGCATCAGGGGGTAAGGCCTCCATGCACAAAGGCCTCACATTGGTGCAGCTTCCAGGGCCCGTGCAGAGAGGCCCCTGCTTCCAGCATGCAGGACCCAAAGAACTCTGGGGCCACTAGCCCACCTCCTCTCTCCAAAACAGGTGCAGAGTGAGGCAAGTGCTCTCCCACCCCCACGGTCCTGTTGGCTAACCCTGAGATGCTCACAGATCCTCCTGTGTTAGGGGCTCTTTGGCCGAGCCACGGAAGGAAAAGACTAGGGAGACCAGGAGGCCAGAAAGGGCAGAATGGCTAAAGCAAAGAGCATGGAACTCAGATTCAGCCTACCTGGGTTCAAATTCTGACTTGAAGTTCTAGCCTTTTTGCTCATCCGTGTAAAAGAGGAGCCAATACTTCTGATAATCCAGGAAGCCGGCCTCTAGATATATATACATACAAGTCACCAGCTGGTCAATGCGTGATCGGGATGTGTAATATCACAGCCCTGCTGAACAGCGCTCCCTGGCCCTCAAACACCCGCTAGGTAGCAAGTCTATGTGAAAAATCAGATCTTTCAGCTTCCTTCACTATTTTAAAAAAAACAAAAACAAAACAAAAAACCTCTTACAAATCAATAAAATGTGGCCATGCCAATAGGAAAAAGTCAGCAAGAGACAATTTGCCAAATACAAATGACCTGTATACTTACTTAACCTCACTAATAATCAATGACATCAAAAGTAAAATGGCCATAGAAGCCATTTTCTCACATCAGACTGAATAGATAAAAAGAACATTCACAGTGGACCAGGCTTGGAGAAAACCAGTATACTCATAGAGCACTCAAGCAAATGTAAATTAGTACCATCTTTCTGAAAGGCAATTTGGAAATATGTATTAAGAACCTTTAAATGGTTCACATCTCCTCTGATCTGGTCATTCCTTGGTGAGAAATATATCCAAGAGAGTATCTAGAGAAATACTGCATTTACATGAGGATGTCCATCATGCCCTTATAAGAAACAACTTATATGATCTACTTAACAAAGATAGGGAAAAGCACCAAGCGGCCACAGAAAAAAAGATTAGCAGGGCCCAATAAAAATGTTAACAGCAGGGGCGCCTGGGTGGCACAGCAGTTAAGCGTCTGCCTTCGGCTCAGGGCGTGATCCCGGCGTTATGGGATCGAGCCCCACATCAGGCTCTTCCGCTATGAGCCTGCTTCTTCCTCTCCCACTCCCCCTGCTTGTGTTCCCTCTCTCGCTGGCTGTCTCTATCTTTGTCGAATAAATAAATAAAATCTTAAAAAAAAAGAAAAATGTTAACAGCAGCTATATTCTAGGTAGTAAAATTAAAGGTAATTTAAATTTTTAAATAATTTCCCAACACCTCCACATTTTCCACCAAACAAGTATTGTTTCCATACTTTTAAAAAGTACCAAATGGATATATCTAAGCCGCTCAACTCCTCCGTGCTGACACCTTTACTGGCTTCCCCCTAAACTTTCTGGCCTGGCTCTCAGGCCTTCCCACTGGGACCCCTGACTTATTCTTGGTCCATCTTTCCAGACACATTCCTGCTCCCTCAGCTCAAATGTCGCCACTCCACAAGCCCCTCCTCTGCCCCCTCCCCAAGCAGTGCTAAGTAAGTCAGAATGATGAGCAAGCCCTAGTCCCACATGGATAACCATAAGAAGCGACATGAGATTCTTCAAAGTAACCAAAACAAGCAGCCCCTGAGGTCAGCTTCCCCAGCCACATTATCTATACCGAACTTGTCAAAGCCAAGAGACATTTGTGATGAATGAAGATGGAAATCCTGGGCCAAATTCCCTGGAAAAAAAGGGGCCCTGAAAAATCTCAAACCATCCTGGTTTTCCATCCCCTTTTTGATCCCCTGGATACTCAAAGTCTTTGGTTTTTCAACTTCATGGCTCATTCTTATATTTTAGATTTTCTTTTCTCTTACTAATACAGTATTTATTTGTCTTCCCTCTGTCAAACCCTGAGCCAACCACTTGCCCCACGCTGCCTGGGGAGGTATAAGAAAAGGAACATACAAGGCAGGTGAGACACGGGAGAAAGATGGACACATAGTGTCTTCACATTGTGAAGAGGAAAGAAAGGCCACCATCAGGCAAAAGAGCCCCCACGGCCTCTGAGAGGGCAGAGCCCAGAATGGTGTAGGAGAGTTGTTGCTTCAGAGACAGGTTCCTGACATGACTGATGATGAAATTCCTCAAGAGTCCCAATTCTAGCCCCAGAGCCAGCCAACCCTACCATGGCAGCCCCAGCCCCAATGAACTTGGCTACTGTGCCGATGTCGCTTGAAATGGCTCTGGTTCAGCTGCAGCTGGGAATAAGTGAGGTCAGGGGACACAGGGCTGCCAAGCTACTGAGGCTCTCATCTGTCAGCGTCTCAGCTGCTTTTAGCACCGCTGTAGACATTGATCCGGCTCAACAGCTGAGAGGTGCTCCGCCCAGCAAGGGGGTGGAGAGAAACTTCGCACAGACATACATTTTCAGGGGATGAGGGGCTGAGGCAGGAGAGCTGCTCCCAGTGCACAGAAGACAGAGAGCTCGTATTTTGGATATTTTAAGACCAATGAGAAATGTAAGGGTTGTATGTTAGAACACCAAACCCTGTAATCCAGATAATTCTTCCAGAGTCTAGGAAAGAGGATGTCTAACCACAGCTCCTAGGACTCAAGCCGGACCCTCTAGAACGATGAGATGTCACTTTTCTGATAAAAAGCCTCTAGGAAAAGCTGATATCTCTGGAAGAAATGGTTCTTTTTCAAAGTGCTCAAAATAGCTACTCTCGGTAGCGTGTTTTCAACAGACCACTATGTGAAAATTGAAAATTCTCTGTACAGAGAATTCTGTGAAGCAGATAGAAGATAGAAATGGCAACTGTTCAAGAGAAAACTGAGAGTCTGGCTGACATCCTGTGAAAAAACAAAGCCCATGTGGCCCTGGCTGTCCCAAAACTATAGGGGGTGACAGACATCAGCCTCAAGACAGCACAGACCGGACTGCAGTGGGAGAGTCTATTTAACGTAGCCAGTGAAGGAGGTCTTTGGGCTTCTACAAACTACCCTCATACTCAAAAAGTAGGATGGGACACTATCCACCTACAGTTGAAGGGAATACAGAAGATTTATGATTTATGCCTTCAGAGGGAAGCCCCTGGAAAAACTGGCTAAAGGCAATCAGAATGAGGGCTGGCTGTTCAGTCCCCCTGAGCCTACTTCCATATGTGACATAATGGGACCATTTCTCAACTGATTATTTTTCCACCAATGACCTCTTATTTAGAAGACTATTATTATTTTGAAGACTGAATTAATCAGTAACTGATTCATTTCTCCAAAAAGAAGTGCCACATCACACTGAGAACCTAACCATGGCATCCTTGTTAGGCCCTCCAGGCAGCAGGAGAGCCCTGCTAGGACCTGCAACCCCGCCAGCAAGTGACTGGTCCAACATCTAGGGAATGTACATTTCTATTGCAACAGTGGAAAGAGACTGCATGTGTGATCATTTTTATCTGAAGTCATCTAGTTAAAGCAGCACCATTGCTGGTTGTCTTTAACAGGTCATTTCCATACAATTTCATAAGAATTAAGATTTTTAGGGGTGTCAGGCTGGCTCAGTCAGTAGAGCATGCAACTCCTGATCTCGGGGTTGTGAGTTTAAGCCTCATGTTGGGAGTAAGGATGACTTTAAGGAAGGGAGGGTGCCTGGGTGGCTCAGTAAGTTAAGCGTCCGACTCTTGGTTTTGGCTCAGGTCATGATCTCAGGGTCTTGGGATCTACTGAGATGCAGGGAGTTTTCTAGATATTATTCCTTCATTTGCCAGATATTTATGGACCACTCACCAACAGATCCCCAAGGCCTGTGCCTTGAGGGTTCTCCCTCTAAGCCACAGGCAGCTACCTGTACTTGACCCCTGCCCTTCTTTCCCACCCTCACACCTGCAAAACAGTCCCTTTTCTCCTTATCTGGATGTCAGTGACCCGGCTGCCTACCACCACAAGAGACCCTTGGCCACCACAGTTGGACACTTTTACTCTCTGTCCTTGTCTTCCCACAGCTTTGCTTCTGCACTGCTTTGTAGAATGCCTGACAATTTTTCACAGGCATCTTCAGGCCTTTGGAAGTGCTCAAAGTTCTCTGTTTGTCCCAACCTCTATTCTCCTTTTCTTCCATTATAATAGGAACCCCAAGGCTTAGTCAAGCACATGGCCACCTAGACAGGGCATTTCCCAGCTTCCCTTGCAGCCAAGCAAGGACATGTGACAGAGTTCTGACCAATGGGGTAGATGCAAAAACAGTGCATTTTCTAGTAAGAGTCCTTACAGGAAAGGAAGAGGCCTTTTCTCTCTTCTTCCCTTCTTCTTGTTTTCTGAAATATGGACATGATGGCTGGAATTCCAGCGGCCATCCTGTGCTAGGGGTGGAAGTCATACACTCAGGATAGTGGAACAGTCAAGAGAAGGAACCTGAATCCTTGACATGTGAGGAAGAAGTGTATTTATATTTCTATCTTGTTTAAGCCACTATTATTTGTGGTTTTCAGTCACTTGCAGCTTAACAGGACAGCAACTACTTTTTGGTACAGAAGCCTGAGACTTTGTAATGTTTAAAGAAACAGGTTATAAACACACACAGTACTAGCTATTTCATAAGGTAACGGAGGCTTAAAAATATCATAAGACTGGGGCGCCTGGGTGGCTCAGTTAAGTTGTCTGCCATCGGCTCAGGTCATGATCCCCGGGGTCCTGGGATCGAGTCCCAGATGAGCCTGCTTCTCCCTCTGCCTGCCGCTCCCCCTGCTTGTACTCAAGCGCTCTCTGTCAAATAAATAAAATCTCACAAGAACTTAGCAAAATCCATAAAATGGAAATGTATAAAGGTTTACTGTTCAGAAAAACTTAGGTCCTATCACCTTCTGGGATACCATCTTCCATGAAAGGATTTTTGAACCATTGTGGGAAATGTTGGCAAGGTTAAAACCTTGTCTGCACCTCATTCTACTTGACCTCTCCATGGTACTTGACACAGCTTTTCTTTCTTCTCAAAAACTTGTTCTTTCAGGATCTGGTAGCACACCATCCTCTCCTTCTCTTCCCTGGTCTCCTACCCAGTGTCCTCTCCTCCATCAGCCAACTCCAATCAAACACAGGCATTTCCCATGATCACTTGTCAGCTCTTGCCCTTCTTAATGTCAAGAGCAGAAGCCCAGAATTCACAGGTGCCATCAATCAAGAGGAACCATGTTTATCCTTCACCCCAAACATAGAACAACAAAAGTGTTGCAACAGGCTCCTTCTAATGTAAGATCAGCTCATTCTCTCAAAACTGAAAACTTCCTGTTGATGAAAGCAGACAGAGCGCAGGCCTTTCGACCTCAATATCCCACTGAATGAATGTCGATAAGCACAGTGAGGAATAAAACCATGCCCTTTTAGGCAGAGATAGTAAGGGACAGGGACCAACCACATACATGAGATTTCAACAAATTTCTGGATAACAAAGCAGACTGAAGGACTAAGATGGAGGAAATGAAACAGAAAGTGTAGCCAAGAGGATATACTTCAGAAAGGCTCCAGAGAAAGTAGAAGCCCTCTGCCCTGTGCTACCTTGGAGAAGTTGTGGGCTGAGATCTGACATATGGGACGGTGGATCAGATTTAGGAGCTTTGGCTCCCCATCTGTTCAACCTAAAGTGAAGCCTATCAAGCAACAGGCCCCATCTAAGCACACAGGGGTCTCAGACAAATTCCCAGTCAGGAGCAAGGTGAGCCAAGACATTGCCGCTCATTCTTTCCTTGTCCAAATGGGAACGCTTATTTGGGTTATCCTGCCCCCTTCATTCTGACCCTCTTCCACAATTGTCCTTGAAGGGGAGAGGGATGGAAGACAACCTTTAGTGCATGGTAGCCAGACCCAGTGAAACTACTGGACATCAAACTGTGATACAGAACTCTAGGCTGCATCCAAGGACTAGCAACTGAATGGGCTTGGTGCCGCCTGCCTTGGGAGGAAGTGATGTGTTCTGCAGACCAGAAGAAAAGGCTGCATCAAGCAAACACACCCTGCAAGCCCTCCCCCGTTAGCATTTTCCTGGGAAGACACGCACAGATGGTTAATATGCGAACTGCGTACAATGCACATGATCCTCAACGTGATGTCTTCAGTCAACGTTTATACAGGAAACAAACATTTGTGTCTCAAAAATCCATTTGACCTTTTTTTTTACAGACTTATTTATTTTTAGGGAGAGCGAGTTAAAGACAACATGGGGGAGCCAGCGGGCAGGGGCAGAAGGAGAGGAAGAATCTCAAAGAGACTCCCCACTGAGCATGGAGCCCAACACGGGGCTGGACCCCACAACCCTGCGATTACGACCTGAGCCAAAACCAAGAGTCAGACACTTAACTGACTGAACCACCCAGACACCCCCATTTGACATTTTTAACAAAAAAATACATGGGGAAATTTTTTAGTTATATTCCAAGTAACAGGGGAAGGAAGTCAGAATCATTAGACAGATTTCAAATCATTAGTCAAAATTCAAAAGGAATGTATGGTCTTCAAAATTACTGGTATTTTGAGAGCAGTCACATTGGCAACATATGTTTTGTGAATATATGATAAGAGGCCTTCTTTTAGAAGAAAAAAAAAACGGCCTGATGTCTTATGAATACCATACAAAGAGATGTTAAATGTAACAACCAGGGGTGTAATAAAGCCGTATTCTGTAGTTTTTTCATTCTAAAGCATGGTCTATAAGAAGATGAAAACTTGTCAGTTCAGGAAGCTCTCCTACAACACCAAGCAAAGGTGACTGGGTTACCCAGTCTGACGATCCACCTGATAATGGATCCCATCATTAGGGTGACTGTATAAGGTATCCTCCAAACTGGGAGACTGCAGAGCAAAGGAGAGTATCACCCACCTCATCCACCCCCATTAGCAAAGACTGCTTCAACCCTTCTCTTCCTTGGCGAGTAATACAGTTCATTAAAGCTGCAGTTCTTGCCTTTTTTTTTAATCTCAAGACTTCTTTACACTTTTTTAAAAAAAGATTTTATTTATTTATTTGACAGAGAGACAGCGCGCACGCACAAGCAGGCAGAGCAGCAGGGAGAAGGAAAGGGAGAAGCAGGCTCCCTAATGAGCAGGGAGCCCAATGCGGGCTCGATCCCAGGACCCTGGGATCATGACCTGAGCCAACGGCAGATGCTTAACCGGCTGAGCCACCCAGGCATCCCCCTCTTTACACTCTTAATTACTGAGGACCTTAATAGTTGTCTATCTAAGGTATGTTGATCAATACTTGCCATTATTAGATATTAAAATAGAAATTGCCAAAATACAAGAATACACAATTGTGGCATTTCTGCAAGAAACTAAACACAGAACTACCATATGATCCAGCAATTCCACTTTGGGGTCTACACCCAAAATAACTGAAAGCAGAGATCCCAACAAATATTTGTACACCCATGTTCAGGGCAGCTTTGTTCACAATTTGGGTTGTTTGCAGGTTGGGGCTACTGCAGAGAACACTGCTTTCAATATTCTAAAACTTGTCTTTTAGTGAACATTATGAACATTATGTACAGATTTCTATCAGGTAATCATCTATGTATGTTCACAGAATTTGTGTATATGGGGCGCCTGGGTGGCTCAGTGGTTAAGCATCTGCCTTCAGCTCAGGGCGTGATCCTGGCGTTCTGGGATCGAGCCCCGCATCAGGCTCCTCGCTGGGAGCCTGCTTCTTCCTCTCCCACTCCCCCTGCTTGTGTTCCCTCTCTCGCTGGCTGTGTCTCCCTCTCTGTCAAATAAATAAATAAAATCTTAAAAAAAAAAAAAAGATTTTGTGTATATGTACGTTTTATGTTTTTAAGATTTTATTTATTTGAGAGAGAGAGAGAGCACGCACATGAGTGGGGTGGAGAAGAGCAGACGGAGAGAGAAAGAATCTCAAGCAGACTCCAAGCTTAGCATGGAACCCAGCCTAACACGGGGCTCAATCTCACGCCCCTGAGATCATGACCTGAACTGAAACCAAGAGTTAGACACCCAACTGACTGAGACACCCAGATGACCCTATACATAGGCTTCAGTAAATATTTGCCAAACAGTTTTCCAGAGTGGTTGTACCAGTTTATACTCCCACAAACAGTATATGAACTCCACATACTTGCATCCCTTAGTATTTTCAGTCCTCTTAATCTTAGCCGTGCTGATGGGTGTGCAGTGGAATCTCACTGTGGGTTTTAATTTGCACTTCCCTAAAAACTAAAGATGTTGGGCACATTTTCATATATTTATTGACCACCTGAGGAGCCCATTTAACTGAGTTGTCTTTTTATATATTCATTTTGTAGGAATTCTTTTCATAGATTCTGGATATGAGTCTTGTGTCAAATATATTTTTTATATCTTCTCATCTGTAGACCTCCTTTTCGTCTGTAGACCTCCTTTTCATCTGTAGACTTCCTTTTCATTTAGTTCTTAATTTTAATGTAGCTCTATTTACCAACTGTTTCTTTTATAGTGTTTTTTTTTCTAATTAGGGGCTTTTAAATATCACTATACCATTATCACACTTATAAAAATTAACAATTCCTTTATATTAAATTTCCAATATTCAAATTCACCCAAAATTTTCAATTTTTTTTCTTTTCATTGCAGTTTGATTCAATCAGGACCCAAATGAGGTCCAAAAATCATTAATATGCCTTAAGTCTTTTAATGTGTAGGTTTTATCATATCTATTGCTCCCCCTTTCTCTTAAAATGGGGCAAGATGTCTCCTTGCCATGTATTTTCTAAAGTAACCACGTCATTTGTCCAGTGGTGTTTTTCAATGTGCTCTCCTGTCCCTTGAATTTCCTGTAAACTAGGACTTAGAACTAAAGTATTGATCAGGCTCAGATATGACTTTTGGACAAGATTCCTCCTCTAATTTGTACTTCCATCAGGAGATACACAATATCTGGTTGTCTGATGGTAGCAGCATTGATGGTTATGGTCTCATTCTATCAATTCAGTGGGGGAGCTGAATATAGTAATATTCTATCACTCTTTTTCCATTTATTCTATAAAGAGAAACTTCTAATCAACTATTTGGTTACTCTAAGGTACAGTTCCTTTGGGAAAAGCATGATAATGCCTCAGAACAACCTCATTCTAAGCTCCATTATTCAGAGGAGAAAACTGAGGCAAATTATTGGGGGAGCCAGGTTATAAACCAAGCAGTCCACCTAGAAGTCTGTGCTTGTAACCACTAGGCTATAATACCTCTTCTAAGATCAGGAAACAAGTGAATACTCAGTATGTCTTTGTCGGGGAGGAGAGACCACAAAGATAGACACTCTCATGAAGTTAGGGTGGCTACAAATTTACTGCAGGAAGGAAATATATTAATTGTATCAAAAGCTTAGACAATGTACATCCCTTTTTAAATCAGCAGTTCTAAACATAGAACTTATCTAAGGATATGCATGTGCAGAAAGGGTTTTTTGTGTTTTGTTTTATTTCAACAAGGGTATTTCCTGCAGCTTGTTTATAATAGCAAAAAATTTAAGTAACTTAAAAGCCTGATTGGTTCAATAAGGTAAGGTGGAGAAACACAATGAAATGACATATAGACATTAAAAATGATGCTGGTTAAATGTTTACAGACTTGAACAGTGTTTAGGGTATATTCTTTAGTTAAAAAAAAAATGAGTTCTAAAACAGTAGTATACATCGTACAGGAACGTGCAGTGCATATAAAAAGAAAGGCTACGCACCAAAACAGCAACAACAGTGGTTCTCTCTCAATGGCAGGCTTAAGGTGATTTCTTTTTCTTTTTGGTGCCCCTACAATGAATATCTTTTATTTTCATCTGTTTCTTTCATAATAAGAAAAAGTTTGAAATACTGCTTATAAAGAATTTAACGAAACTTAACAATGTGGGAAAATACTTCTGACAGCATAAAAAGGCAAGCTATCAGATCATACATGGTAACTACTATTACAGCCATGTGCAACCACATGCATTTGAACAATGGTTGCTTCTCTGCATGATGGGATGGTAGGTGGATTTCATTCTCATAGGTACACATTTCTGTGGTTTCTACAATAACTATATGCCTGATGAAGTAATGACATGGAGAAGAGCTAAAATAGATTTTGAGAAAATAAGATTTAAATAGGTAGAGGTAGGGAGAGAGGTGACAAAGAGCACAATTCAGGAGATGGAAACAGCAAGAGCCAAGATTGATATCACAGGGGCCAAGCAAGAGGAGCGACTGGGTAAGAGAGAAGACTTTATAGTCTCCTATAGCCAGAATTTCTTCTTTTTTCCCCTATAATTTATAGGGTAGTTTCAAAGCTGTTAGAGGATAGAAAGGACAGATGGACTAGAAGTGACTGAGTACAAAATCCTGAAGGGATGGAGCTCAATTAGAAGGGTTCTCAATAGTGCTGAACTATGTGAAATATGCAAGAGCAATAAGTAAGGAATCCAGGTAACACCTGGTTAGAACCCATGACCTGGAAGGGGTGAGGGAGAAGACACAGAGACCAGTGGACTTAACCTAGAGCAACTTAAGAGATCTGATTCTACTTGCAGAGGAGACAAAGAGGGTCAATGTCTAGAACAAGAGAAGTCAGATTTGAGATAGTCACTGACTGAGGGATATCACCAAGGAATGTCCTGGATATCACTGAAACCACCAGGACTAGCAGGACACAGATTATGGAGAGGAGGCTCTGAGAATCGCCCACTGAGGAATCTGGGGTCAATGACAGAAATCCTCTCAACACCAGGGACCCAGGAGAGGGAGTATTGCCAGTAAATCCCATGTCTCAACAGCTCTTTCAAAAACATAGCAGAGTCTTTACAGAGAAGCCCCAGCCTAGCCCTGCAGTGACCCTAATACAAAGGACTTGCTGTCAAAAGGTAACAAAAGGACATGTGACTTCGGAAGGACATATCAGGTTCTGCACCAATAGCAGGCACTCATGAGCACTGCAACTTGGCTCAAGAGGCTGCTTCTGCGGAGCACGGGGGAGGAGGGAAGGTGCAATTCACAGGGCACCCTTTGCACCTTTCAAATTCTGAACCCTGCACTGCCCAGCCAAAATGACACAATAAAGTTTAACTTTCTTGAAAAGGTCGCTCAACTTTGTGGGCGTTCTGCTGTCCCCATTGTTGGGGCAAACAGCATGAGAACAAAGATTGGGAACTGGCAGGGTGAGCTGCCTAATGGAACTAGCCTACCATCGCTGGCACCACAACACCATGCCACAAGGCTTGGAAGGCAAGAACTCTGCCCAATGCCAGGAACAAATTCGTATTTTTCCAAGCCGTCCCTGGCGAAAATACTAATCAAGAGTCAGGGTCTCTATGTCTCTTTCACAAACAAGAGGGCAGTATAGCACATGAAAGGCTGTGCTGTCTCACACCCAACAGCCTCCAGCACGGATCACGAAAGTCAGGGAGGCTATCACGACACAGGGAACATGAAACGTGTGCAGGAGAGTTACTCTGCAAGCCTACTGGAAACACCAACGAGTTCAATCTGCTCTACCTGGGTAGATCCTAGAGCAGATGGAAGAGCACATAAATCAGAAACACAGTAGTCCCCTTACTGCAGTTTTGGCTTCCCAGGCCCCAGTTACTGGCAGTCAACAGGGGTCTGGAAGCAGGTGATCCTCCTGAGGTATCGTCAGAGGGTCAACAGTAGCCAACCTCTAAGTCACAGTGCCTACGTCATTGACCTCACTTCATCTCATCACATAGGCATTTCATCATCTCACATCAGCCAAGAAGGGCGAGTACAGAACAATATTCCGAGAGAAAGAACACATTCACGTAGCTTTTATTATAGTATATGGTTGTAAGTACTCTATTTTGGTCTCTCACTGAGCTAATGTGCAAATTAAGCTTTATCATAGGTACGTATGTATAGCCAAAAACACAGTAGATACAGGATTCGGTACAATGTGCAGTTGCAGGCATCCACTGGAGTCTTGGAACATATCCCCTGCAGATAAGGGCGGGGGAGGGGGGTACTGTATTGACATTCACATTCTTTCAAACAGTTTAAAGGACGATTATTTGCATCCTTTTGCAACTGTGAAATTAGTTACAAGATTCCTTTTTGTGCATTCAGTTATACTTCTTCATATCAATGGAGAAATAATGAAATACTTGGAGATTTAGAGCCAAAAATCCTGAACATTTTCTTCATGAACACAGACACCAGCCCTCCCTCGGAGCTAACAGAGACTGTATACAGCAGACACGGGATTCAGTGAATGTTCTAAGGAGAAGGTCTGTTGAATACGGAGTGACTGATTATTGCTGGAACAAACAGTTCTGATACTAAAAGTCATCATCCGGAAAGCAGCCTCATATGCAGCTCCGTGTGAGGAGCCCACACCACAGTGGGAGTTCCTTTCAAAGATACCCGAATGGCTGCTCCCAGGGATGACTCCAAAACATATAAACCACCAGTAACTGGGAAAACTGGACCTAATCAACTTTTCCTGCCAATTTTTTTTCCCTCAGAATCTCCACATTTACTGAGAATTTGCATATACATATACACACACACACACACACACACACACACACACACATATATTTTGAAAGATTCATTTTTTATTTTTCTGATTTTTATAGCCACATAAGAAAAATAGGTGCTATTCGGGCATGTTTTTAAAATCTGTAAATTAATTCTGTACCCTTGCTGGCAGCATTATGCAACATAATGAGAAAAAAACAGAAATAAGAAAACCTTCATACTATGACCCATTCTGCCTCTAACAAGCTGTGTGACCTTGAACAAGTAAACTCTCTGGGATATGGTATCTTCTTCTATCAAATAATGACCTCTAAGATTTTTCTAGTTCTAGAAAATGAGAACAATTTAACATTTTTAAAAGATATAAATTCTCATAATGAAATATCACAAATGTGTGCAAACACAAAACATTTCAAACAAAATCAGCTCTTTAAAAAAAAAAAATTAAGTAATCTCTACACACAACGTGGGGCTCAAACTTACAACGCTGAGATCAAGAGTTGTATGCTCTGCCAATTGAGCCAGCAAGGCACCCCCAAAATTAGCTTTTGAAAAAAACTAATTTAAAAAAAAACCTAATTTTAAGTAGTCACAAAATGGGAGCTAATTGAGTTTTTAAACTTAAACACTGTGATCAACATAAATAAGAAATTTAAAATGGTGGGTTATGTGACAAATCTTGTACCTTCTCTCCCTGTTTAAGAACCATAGTCAAGGGTGTCTGGATGGGTGTCTAGATCGGTAGGAGAAGAAAGGGATAAAGAAAGGGGGGATAATCAGAAGGGGGAATGAAGCATGAGAGACTATGGACTCTGAGAAACAAACTGAGGGCTTCAGAGGGGAGGGGGGTGGGGGAATGGGATAGGCTGGTGATGGGTAGTAAGGAGGACACATATTGCATGGTGCACTGGGTGTTATACGCAACTAATGAATCATTGAACTTTACATCAAAAAAATAAAATAAAATAAAAATTAAAAAAAAAAAGGTGTCTGGATGGCTCAGTTGGTTAAGCGTCTGCTTCAGCTCAAGTCATGATCCCAGGGTGCTGGGACCAAGTCCTACATCAGGCTCCCTGCTCAGCAGGGAGCCTGCTTCTCCCTCTACCCCTCCCCCCCATTCATGCACTTGCTCTCTCAAAAATAAATAAAATAAAAATTAAACAAAAAAACAGTCAGGGGCGCCTGCGTGGCGCAGTCGTTAAGCATCTGCCTTCAGCTCAGGGCGTGATCCCGGCGTTCTGGGATCGAGCCCCACATCAGGCTCCTCCGCTAGGAGCCTGCTTCTTCCTCTCCCACTCCCCCCTGCTTGTGTTCCCTCTCTCGCTGCCTGTTTCTCTGTCAAATAAATAAATAAAATCTTTAAAAAAAAAAAAAACATAGTCAAGGTTTACTGATTTTTCAATATCCAAAGTATTTCTCAATTAAAAAAAGAAGTTGAAACAGAGCATTTCTCCTACATCTGTAGTTTTATAGCTCTTAAGATTTCATTATTTTCGTAATTCACTCTTAAATATCAGAAAAACACTTTTAATTACTCACCACTGTCCTAAAATATATTATAGGTGGTGCAGTGAAGAGCAGATAATTGCATACAGCAATGCTGCTTCTACAGCTAAAGCCTGCCTGTGATTCTGAGCACCGAAAAATTCAGCAAGAAAATGAATTGAAAAGATAGGTCACAGAAGGCCAAGCCCTGTCTCTAACCCTTTCCTTAAAAAGTGATGAATAGGGAAAAACTACTCCAAACACTCACAACTTGATGATTTAATCATCTTACAAGAGTGGAAGGAGAATATTATTTTTTTCTATAAAACTATGTTTCAGCCAGAAACAACCTTAGCCAATACACTATCACAGTGTGACAATTCCTGCCCCACCTATGTAACACAAATATTCATTTCATCCACAGGAACATCCTCTGAGGCACATGCTACTTTATCACCTCCATTTTAGGGATGGACAAACAGAGGCTTTTACAAGCGCCCTGCTCAAAGTTACACAGCTGGTAAGTGGCACAGTCCCTGCTCCTAACGACCGTCTTCAGTTAAAATTTAAACTCCCCTTTCTAAATGACGTCACTATTTCCTCCCCATGCTGGCTTCATCCATCTACAAAGGAAGCCTTGAAACAAGTAAAGCTCTAATTTAAGTAGCACTCCTGCACCTAAATACAGCAGAGCCTTCACTCTAACCTCCAAAACAAAGTCTCCTGAAATGCCAACCCAAACATAAATTTTAAGATGCCAATCTTTTGGCCCATGTTTCATCCTTTTCTTTCCTAACCTCCTTTGGAAAAACATGGTTGGGCGGAAAGAGGATCACTCTCAAAGTTTAAATTCCAACTTTCTTAAATTTGGCAACAATACTGTGCTTTGGGACTTTAAAATTATAAGCACGGTTCCCAGAGGAAAACATTTCCTTTATTAGCAATTGGCTTTGAAAATTCCATTCGAGGATGCTAAATATAACAAAATACCTTCTGACTCCTAATAAACACATTCTCCAGATTATTTTGAAACTAATGATTGTCTGCTTATTTACAAAACAATTTTGCCACAACCATTAAGCAAATGGAAGAGTTAAAAGAATCTTTCAAATTTGTTCCAGTTCTTGTAATGAACTGACCTGATATTATTTTCTGAATTCTTTTATGAAATAAGAAAGTTCTCTTTCTTATTTCTTTAAAGAGAGAGCCTTGTTTTATTCTAATTTTCTTAAGTTTTAACACAAGAATATCAGCAAAGACAGAATCATGGAAATAGGTTTTTCAAACTATGAAACAGAATAAATATTTTTAAAGATTCTATAATTCATCAAAGGTACATAAAGCATTTCACAGTTCTTAAAATGTATCTTTATTATTAAAAATACCACACGTGGTTGTTCAGAAATACTCAGTGACGGGGCAGGGGAGGAGCTGAGTGCCTCGTTCTGGACTAATGGACTACATCAATCAGTTTTTAACCGAATGCAGTAGCTGCTCTGTTTTAGGGAACAAGCACTTAGTGGAGCTCACCACCCCAGGCATTCTGTCACTGTAAGTGCTTCAAGTGCAGTTAAAAATTTAAGGTACCTTTAGCTGGACAGCTCCTCATGTTCTCCCTACCTAAAACATGGAATGAGAAAGTAATTAAGACTCAACTGGCACTTTTTCTCTGGGAGATGGATCCAAGGAATTGAGCAGGGAGGGTAAAAACTTTCACCTCACAATCCCACGGCGGGGGTGTGTGTATGTGTTTGTTTTCACCAGTAAGTATGTCTAACTATTACAAATAGCTTTTCAAAAAATATCGCCCACTGGCTATCGTGCCTTCTTTTGTCTCCCTTTCTTCACACCTTTTAGGCCACAAAGTCCATTAATATTAAATCTTGAGCAGGGTTACACAACCTCTAAACAACTAAATATTCATCAGCTAGTATATGCAGGACAGGGCAGAGTTCTTTCAGGCCCAACCAGGATATTTCACAGGAAGGTAAGAGATTTCAAAGTACCGTTTCTCCGCAAGTGACTCCTAAACATGCGCTGAAACCCGAAATTTTCCCCAAAATTTATTTTAAAAATATGAAGAGTTCTTCTTGAATGATCCACTGTCAATAGCAGTAAGAAAAAACGTGTTTAACACCCTATTATCTTTCACCCCAAACATGCCTCCTAGAATAACTGCTCTGTTGACACCCTGTCCCCAGATTTTGTGCTTGCTTCCTTCCTGGTGTTTCCCTAAAGTCCCTTTCCTCCAGTTATCAAAACCTGCAGGCTACACACATAAGTGGGGGCTGTAGGCCTGGTGTAGGACAACAGGGATTGGTGGCAACAGCTGTTCCTCAGCTCCAGCCCCATGTTTATCAGGTGGGACTATGATGGCAGATCTTCCAGTTATCCACACAGGCCTGAAATTCAGACTGTTAGAGGAGAAACCTTCCAGTTTTTAAAATAGCATGTGAACCAAAGAAAATATGTGCAAGGCACCCGTTGGCAACCCCCAAGTTAACCATTGTCTTCCATCCTGGCCCAGGCTCCCTCAGTCCATTCTACACATCATTGCCAGATGCATTTACCGAATACTCTGCTCCTGAAGCTTGAAATACTACCGCCAAGTCCCAGCCCTTACGCTGTCATTCAACGTCCACAGAACCAACCACTCTCCACCTCCCTCAACTCCCCTACACAAATCTTTCACTTCAGTGAAAAGTGTCTACCCCTCTCATCGCTCACCCCCCAACCAGCTGCGTCCCCGCCAAGATGGCCTCTTTTTTACCCTCCTGCTCTACCCCATCAGTGCCCACACTTGAAGCAGGAAACCTATACTGGGAGTATACCTTCCAACACCTACTGACGACGTGTAATTTTTTTTTTAATTTAAAGCCAATAGATTTCACTTTCAAGAATTTAAATCTCCTAAGAGGCAAATCCCATGGCCTTGTCTTGATAGCCGCCTCCTCGCCCAAATAACCTTTTAAAGGGGAGCAGAGAGCCTTAGACTGGCTCAGATGAGTCTCCTGCCAAAAAAGGCTTTGCGGGGTCCCGATGTCTCCCCACCAGGAAGGCGTCGGGGAGGTAGGAGACTGGAAGGGGACCCCAACCAACCCTGCGAGGCAGGTGGCCCCGCGCAACCTCCAGCGCGCTCCTTCCTGCTCCCGGGAGATGCCACCCCCAACCAGACCCCAGAGCCGGGGTTCCAACCTACGGCCCCCTCATGCGCGCTCCGCCGGGGCCCCCACCCAAAGACCCTCGGCGCTGCCCGGGGCCGCCGTCGGCCGCGACAAAGGGTCAGAGAGCGAGACGACCCCTCTGCGCGCGGCCCTCGCGGACCTCCGGGGGGCGCCGCTGCCCGGCCGCGCCTACCCCGACGCCGCCGCTACCTTGTCCTCGGGCGGCGCGTCTGGCTCGCGGACCGCCCTCTGTCTCAGCTCGGTCATGCTTGGAGACCCCGGCGCGACGTCGCGGGAGGCGAGCAGCGCAGCCGCCGGAGCGGGCAGCTCAGAGCGGGTGCGCGCGGACTCCACTCGGCCGGCCCCGCCCCGCCTGAGCTGCTCTCAGGACCCACCACAGCCCGGCAGCAGGAGGTGGAACTCGGCCCCGCCCAGCGCCGCCGCCGCCCTTTCACCCGGGCGGAGCACAGTCGGCCTGCTACAGTACGGCCCGCTCGCTCCACTAGGGAAGAGCGCCCCGGAGCGAGCGCGCACGCGCACCGCCGCCATCACGGCCGCAGAGATCCACCAATGGCGCGAATCCATCAGGTAGGCGGTGTTGTGGGGGCGGGGCGGAGCGGAACGGGGAAGCTTGCATTGGACTAGCTGCGTGAGGAGGCGGGAAAAGGCGTGTGTTTCCTAAGGAGACTAGCCAATGGGAGATCCGGCCTGACAGCGGCGGCTGGCGCTAGCGCCCTGGATCCAGGAGGTAAAATGAGTAGCTGGGGGCTAGAGACGGCATCCTCCCACCTCTATCCTGGCGGGTACTAGCTGCTCTTGGCTTCGAGTCCTCCGTAGCCAGGGCTCGTCCCTCACACATACAAGTAGACACCTGTTAGGCCCTGAAGTGGAAAAGCCTGGGGAACCCACCCGTGTAAGAGGAGCGATTCACGTGATAAGGAAGTGAAACCCAAACTTTACTTGGCTTTGCTTTGCTAAACCATCTCTAGTCTTATTGTTAATTATGCTAGCCATTGAACTAAGTAATCGCTTTATCTCATTTAATCTGCCGGGAAGTAGATACGATTTTTATTTTATAGATAAGATCTTCCACGGTTTTTCAAATTTCTTTTCTGTCTTCTGGACTGTTGAAAAACCTTTTCTTGGACAGGAATGCTGCCTACTTCGTTCACAGTGGATCCCCTGTGTACCTGACATATCCTTAGTCCTTGAATGGATTTAAAAATTCTCGTAAAGGAGGGGCACCTGGGTAGCTGAGTCAGTTAAGGGTCTGCCTTCGGCTCAAGTCAGGATCCCAGGGTCCTAGGATCCGCCCTCCCCCCTCCCAACCCCGTCTGGCTCCCTACTCAGTGGGGAGTCCGCTTCTCCCTCTCCCTCTGCCCCTCCCCCCGCTCGTACTCTCTCTCAAATAAATAAAATCTTTTTAAAAAAATTATCCTACAAGAAAATTATTTAACCAAGGACTCATAGCTACAAAGTGACCACTAGGAATTAGAACACAGATCTGTAACCAAAGCCCACGATAACCATTGTACATACTACCTGCCTTCCTAAATTCATTGTTAATACCTGTGTTGTTCAAACGTTGCCTTCAGCGGTCCCTATTCTCTACTTTGCGAGTGGCGTAAAAAAAAGTATGAAATGGGGTCCTTCCCGTAAGCATAGTGTAATTTAACAAGGAGAGAAACTTGCACACATAGGAGTTGCAATTTCGTGTTAGCAATTTTGACCTTAGCTGTGGGTTCTGGGTAAAGTAGTGAGATTTCTGAGAAAGGCATTCTATTCTCTTGATTTCGATAAGTATATTCGCAAGTTTCTGCAACAGTGCTTCACAGTGACCCTAAACTAGGTGTGGAGGAATACTGAACTACCCTGGGTGTGCTTTGTTTCCTACCAACAACATTGCACAAATACTTAGTAGGTTTTTTGTGGGGGGAGAAACAGACCACTGCTTTCAAGCCACAATTTATTTATAGAAAGCTTTGCTTTTGTATTTTGTCTTTTGTTTCTATGTTACTTATTAAAATAAATAACATGGAGGCGCCTTGGTGGCTCAGTTGTTGAGCGTCTGCCTTTGGCTCAGGGCGTGATCCCAGAGTTCTGGTATGGATACCCACATCCGGCTCCTCCACTGGGAGCTTGCTTCTTCCTCTCCCACTCCCCCTGCTTGTGTCCCCTCTCTCGCTGTCTGTCAAATAAATAAATAAAATCTTACCAAAAAAAAAAAAAGTAAATAGCATGGTAATGGTAGATTTAAGCTCGTTTCATCTGTTGAGGTCTGGAACCACCATTTTGACCAATGTCAGTGGTTACTTCTTCATTTAATCAGACACCTCTTGAGTAAATTAAGCAAGGTTTACTATCTCAAAGTTGTAGGAAGGATGTCAACACAGAGAAAGCCACAAGGTCATCCTCTGAGATAGAGGTGTTAGTATCCACATCCTCCCCATTAGGGTATGTAATTGGGAAAAGTCACAACTGAAGAAGCATCACATCGGTCCTCCCAGCTCAGCTGTTGCCTTTCAAACCCAGACTGATATAAAGGAGGCTGGTAGAGCAGTGCATATAAATCAAAGTTTCAAATGCACAGTATGATTACTAGGGTAGATAAGCCCCTACAATTTGGCCTGAACAAACTTCTCAGCTCTTGCTCTCAGCTTCCCCAGGCTGAGCTTAAACCAAGTACATTTCTGCAGTCAGTGCTGTAGAGAACAAGGAGCAGGTATTCAGACTCCTGAAAGACATACTAATAGGCCTTTAGGCAAGCTTTAGGGTCTCTCTCTATATATAAACTGTAGAAAGAAATTAATAGTAAAAATCTCCCCTATCAGCTGAGATGCCCTTCAACGGATGAATGGATAAAGAAGATGTGGTCCATATATACAATGGAATATTACTCAGCCATCAGAAAGAATGATTACCCAACATTTGCAGCAACATGCACGGGACTGGAGGAGATTATGCTAAGTGAAATAAGTCAAGCAGAGAAAGACAATTATCATATGGTTTCACTCATTTATGGAACATAAGGAATAGCAGGGAGATCGGTAGGAGAAGGCAGGGAAGAATGAAGGGGGGGTAAACAGAAGGGGGAATGAACCACGAGAGACCATGGACTCTGGGAAACAAACTGAGGGTTTCAGAGGGGAGGGGGGTGGGGGATTGGGATAGGCCAGCGATGGATATTAAGGAGGGCATGTATTGCATGGAGCAGTGGGTGTTATACGCAAACAATGAATCACGGAACACTACATCAAAAACTAATGATGTTCTGTATGGTGATTAACATAATAAAAATTGTTTTAAAAAATCTCCCCTATCTCCAGCCCAAAGAAAAATTTTGATCCTTTACTTTTTTTTTTTTTTTTTTTTTTTGGTGTTACTCATTTGAGAGAGAGAGAAAAAAAAATAGGCACAAGCAGGGGGAACAACAGGCTCCCCACTGAGCAGGGGGCCCTATGTGGGGCTCCACCCCAGGACCATGGGATCATGACCTGAGCTGAAGGAAGATGCTTAACCGACTGAGCCACCCAGCTGCCCCAGATCCTTTACATTACCTTACACCTCCTCCTCTATCCCTGATTTTTCTCTTCTTTTTTTTTTTTTTTTTTTGAAGATTTATTTGACAGAGACAGCCAGTGAGAGAGGGAACACAAGCAGGGGGAGTGGGAGAGGAAGAAGCATGCTCCTAGCGGAGGAGCCTGATGTGGGGCTCGATCCCAGAACACTGGGATCATGCCCTGAGCCAAAGGCAGACGCTTAACGACTGGGCCACCCAGGCGCCCCTGATTTTTCTCTGCTTTTCCTCATATTAACTCTTTCCTCTAGGGTAATTTCTTTCAGTCTTGTGGCATATCTTGTTTACAATGACTTCTTTTCATTGCATTCCTTGATTAGTTCCCATTATTTTTATAAAGATTTTATTTAGGGGTGCCTGGGTGGCTCAGTCAGTTAGGTGTCTGCCTTCTGCTCTGGTCGTGATCCCGGGGTCCAGGGATCGAGCCCCACATCAGGCTCCCCACTCGGTGGAGAGTCCACTTCCCCCTCTCCCTCTGGTGCTCCCCCTGCTCATGCTCTCTCCTGTCAAATAAATAAATAAAATATTTTTTTAAAAAATAAATATTTTATTTGTTTGAGAGAGAGAGAGAGAGCGCGCGCACGGGCAGTGGGGAGGGGCAGAAGGAGAGGGAGAAGCAGACCAATAATTAGTACTGTTTCATCATGTGTGATCAATAGATGAATATTTGCTTAAAGCCACCTGCACCCCCACGTAGACTATTGGTTTGAAAAAGTGAGACCTGCAATTTCCCCAAAAGGAGACCGACATTATAATTTAGATGGACTGTCTAATGATTGAGTAGGTCTGTAAGTTTATGGGAGGGCAGGATTTGCATCACAATTCCGCATAGTGCACTCCCAATTCCATTTTGCATGTTGCCTCATGAAACTGAATAAGGTTTAGCTATCTGAGAACACTTGTCAAACTAAGAACTAAAAAAGCAATATGAAGGGCAAGATAAAAAGCAGATAAAGTCTGTTTATGTTTATTGACAATTGACAGTCCTGATTATTTATTAGAATTACCTGGGGAACTTCTAAACGATACTGATGGAGGGCCCACCCTAGACCAATTAAATAAGACTCTGGAGATGGAGCGTAGAGGAAATAGGCTTTTTTGTTGTTGTTAAGCTCCCCAGGTGTTTCTTTTCTTTTTATTTTATATTATTTACTTATTTGAGAGAGAGAGAGTGCACCTGGGCATGGGGGGGAGGAGTACAGGGGGAGGGAGAAGCAGACACCCCACTGAGCAAGGAGCTCGATGCAGGACTGGATCCCAGGACCCTGAGATCATGACCTGAGCTAAAGGCAGATGCTTAACTGACTGAGCCGCCCCGGTGCCCCTCTCCAGGTGTTTCTAAGGGGCAGCTAGACTTGAGAATCACTCATGTATTAACATATCATGTACTAACATGATATCACCTTATAAAGAAAGTTGCCAGAAATTATATAAAATAGTTCACAGCATTTTTGCTCCCTACATTCTTTAACATTTTCTGATCAACAATACATGTCTGATGAAGAAAGTGTGGAAAATGCAGAAAAGTATAATGGAAAACATTAAAATCATTAGTAGTACTATCAGCCACAGGTAATTACTGTTATTATTTACATTATTGCGTTTTCTTTTTTTTTTTTTAAAGATTTTATTTATTTATTTGACAGAGATAGAGACAGCCAGCGAGAGAGGGAACACAAGCAGGGGGAGTGGGAGAGGAAGAAGCAGGCTCCTAGCGGAAGAGCCTGATGTGGGGCTCGATCCCATAACGCCGGGATCACGCCCTGAGCCGAAGGCAGACGCTTAACCGCTGTGCCACCCAGGTGCCCCTACATTATTGCATTTTCATTCTATTTTCCATGCACTTACACCTAGATATAACACTTCTAGAAAACTGGAATGCTACTATTTATACCATTTCATAACCTGACTTTTCTTTTTATCATTAAATGTTCTTTAAGAATGGTATTTGAAAGGCTGCTTGGTATTCCATCTTACAATTTACTATAATTTACCTAATAGTATTTTGTTAGACCTCAAGGTTATTTCCAATTTTAGAGGAATTTTTAATAATTCTGTAAGAATTTTTTCTTTTTTTAATGTGAGTAGGCTCCAGGCTTGGCGTGGAGTCCAACACGAGGCTTGAACTCACAACCCAGAGATCAAGACCTGAGCTGAGATCAAAAGTTGGATGCTTAACCAACTTAGCCACCCAGATGCCCCTCTATAAGAAATATTCTTAAAAGTGCTTCATCTTCGTAAGTACCTCTGATTACTTCTTTAGGAAAAAATCCTAGAGACTGAATTTGGGTGTCAAAGAATAAATAAAATTTGAAGGCTTTCATACACATTACCAAATTCCCACCAGAAAAATTATACAATTTATACTCTAATCTTCAATGCATGAAAGTGCCCACTTCCTTGATTTCTTCCTAATAATGAATGTTGACATAATTTTCATTAATTTGGTAGATTAAAATTCTGTCACCCTTTCATTTATTTTTCTTTGTTTAGTAATGTGGCTAACCATTTTGTTCGTACACTTACTAAGACAGAACCTTGGACACTGCAAGCTAGCTACTTCTGGCTTTTGTTTGGATGCATAAAGTCGCCTTTTCTCTTGATCAGTTTGAATTGGATTCTCTGTCGTAGAAACATAAAGTGTACTAACCAACACAGTGCTCTTAGCCATACTGAAGTTTTAAAACTTAGTCATTAAGTAGTCACTCCTAGGGACACCGGGGTGGCTCAGTCTGTTAAGCATCTGCCTTCAGCTCAGGTCATGATCCCAGTGTCCTGGGATCCTTGCTCAGAGGGAAGCCTGCTTCTCCTTCTGCCTGCTGCTCCCCCTGCTTGTGCATGCTCTCTCTCTCTCTCCCGGACAAATAAATGAAACCTTAAAAAAAAATCTTATAAAAAAAAAGTAGCCATTCCTTAGTTTTATGGGGATTTTCCTTTTATGTTTAGAAGCCTCTAGCAAGATCTCATAAATATTTACCAAAAGACTTTTACACATCTTATTGGGTTTATATTTATTTGAAAAAATTTTTAAAGATTTTATTTTTAAATAATCTCTACAGCCAACATGGGAATCAGCCCCGAGGTCAAGAGTCCCATGCTCTATTGACTGAGCCAGTGTTGATTTGAATTTTGAATTTATTTATTTGAATTTTAATTCTTTAATCCATCTGGAATTTATTTCGGTGAATAGTTATTAGGAAGAGTCTATAGCTTTATTATTTCCTAGAAATTTAATCAAGTTTAATAGTTTACTTAATACATTGTTTCTCTACTTGGAATAGCACCTTTATGAGATGTTAAAGTGATCCTCTTATAACACAAATTAGATCATGTCAAAGATCTGATGATTTCCCCTTGCACTTGCAAGGTCCTACCAGCTCTCACTCCTCCTTCCCTTTGCAACCTCACCTTTTACCAGTCTCCCCTTTTATCAATGTGTCCCAGGCATATCAATCTTTGAGTTCTATTATATGTCAATTACATCTCAATAAAACTGGGGTAAATAACCCATAAAAAAATCTTTGAATTGTAAAACAAACTACTACCTGAACATCTTCTAAACATGCCATCCTTGTTTTACATACTACCCTTTCAGGCTAGAATACTTTCTTCCACTCTCCAAACAGCTAGCTTTCCTGATAAAATTCTACTACCTTGGAAGGCCTTCTCCGACCACAGGTCATTGCCATTCATATGCCCTCATTTCAAATGATTGTGTGCAATATGGGTGCCACATGGGTGGAGTTTAATTGCCATCTAGAATGTCTTCAAACTGATTACACTTAGATTGGCATTAAACCAAAATGTTATTATGTAAGCAAAAAGCAAAGAAACAGAGTAGCCAAGTATACTTTTGTTGTTAGTGAAGCAAATGTTCCTCCCTGGAGTGAACAGATTCCACATTTTGCAAAGGAATGAAGACTCTAAGAGAACTAAGAAAGGAAAATACTCACAAATGGATAACACTATTATGTTTTGATATTAAAATGTATGCAAAGAATAGTTGACCATACATGAAGCAAGAAGGTGCCTGTATCGAAATTTACCAATGGGAAACCATCAACAAAATGAAAAGGCAACCTACTGAGTGGGAGGAAATAATTGCAAATCATGTAAAGGATAAGGGGCTAATCTTACACAATAACAAAAACCAAACAATCCAATTAAAAAATTGGGCAAGAAAGTTTGAGTAGACATTTTTCCAAAGACATGTAGATGGCCAACAGGCATATAAAAAGATGCTGAACATCATTAACCATCAGGGAGATGCAAATCAAAACAACAATGAAATATCACCTCACACCTATCGTCAAGGAGGAGGAGGAGGAGGAGGAGGAGAAATAACAAGTATTGGCAAGGAGATGAATAAAGGGAACATTTGTGCACTGTTGGTGGGAGTGTAAATGGGCCCAGCCACAATGGAAAACAGTCTGGAAGTTCCTCAAAATACTAAAAATAGAACTACCATGTAATTCAGCAATTCTACTTCTGGATATTAATAAAAAATAGGAACACTAACTTGAGAATCTATCTATCTATCTATCTATCTATCTATCTATCTATCTATCTATATCTGCATGTTCACTGCAGATTATTGACACTAGCCAAGGTACAGACAACCTTAGTGTCCATTAATGAATTAATGGATACAGAAATTGTGATACACACACACACACACACACACACATACACACACAGCAGAATATTATTCACCCACAAAAAAGGATGGAATTTTGCCATTTGCAACAATATGGTTGAATCTTGAGGGCATTATGCTAAGTGAACAAATCAGATAGAGAAAGACAAATACCACATGATCTCTATGTGGAACCTAAAACAAAAACAAAAACAAAAAACTGAGTTTACGGATTGAGAACAGAGTGTGGTTACCAGAGGTGGGGGGTGGGAGTGGGAGAAATGGGGAAACTGCTTTCTTGTTTGTTTAAATTGACTTTAAAAACTGAAAAAAAAATTTTTTTAAATTTACAAACGGGTGGCACAGAGTTGAAAAAGATTCCAGAGACAAGAGTGTAGCACTTTTGAGAATGCTGCATCAACACCTGAGATAAGAGTATGCTAGCATATGGAAACACAGCAGTATCAGCAACTGTGAAAGACTGAATGTGGAGAAATATTAAGAATGCCTTAACTCATTTTGATTATATTTTTATGTATGCAAAAGAGTAATATACAATACAAATATTTTAAATAATCTAAAAGTTCTTTCAATAATTACAAAGTAGAAATTTTAAACGATAAAACATTGTGTGATGGTTTGACATTTTTTTCTTGTGCTACATAAAACAATGGTGCATCTTAATAAGAAGTTATCTTACTTTCAATTAAATACATTCATCCATTAGGATTGCCAAAGGGAGAGAATAGAGTAGGGAAAGGAAAAATTTGAAACCATAATAATGGAAAATATTCTAGACTTGATGCAATACATAAATCTTCTGATTTAGGAACACTGAACTCCCTGGACAGCATAAATAAAACTAAATCCACATCAAAATACATAGTAGAAAAACTAATTCTACAGACCAAGATAAGATAGCAAACACAGCTAAAGGGAAATGCTATAACCAAAGCAAAAGAAAAATAAAATGGGGGGAGAGAGAATATATGTAATAGAGAAATGATTACCAAAGTGCTCCTTGAAATCAACAGGAAAAAAGTTTAATAGAAAAGATACAAATATACCATGGTCAAGAATCTTTAAAAAAAAAAAAGAAAGAAAGAAAGAAAATAAATATATGAAAGCTATCCAACCTGTAACAATTTTTATTTATTTATTTATTTGAGAGAGAGAGGGAGAGAGAGAGAGAGAGAGAACGAGTGAGAGGCCCGGGGAGCAGGGAGCCAATCCCTGGCTGGATATCAGGACCCTGAGATCATGACCTGAGCAGAAGGCAGACGATTAATCAACTGAGCCACCCAGCTGACCCCCTAACAATTTTTTAATATGCAAATTGGAATTTTCACACAAATAAGCATAGATTTTAAAGCAAGACTGCTAATATCTATAGTTATGAAAATATGGAGAAATGAGCAGACCACAGTCTTAGGTAAATTGCAATCTTTCAGCGGTCAATTTAGTAACATTTATCAAAACTTTAATGTGTATGCTACTTCAAGGAGTCAATCTCACAAAAATCAACTAAGTGGCCAAAGGTGTTTGTAATTACAAGAAATTGGTAAATTTGGTTACATGCATAGGATACTATTCCCTCGTTTTAATAAGTGCTGATATAGAGGTGGTATGTGACATAAAATTAAACATACCTTATTAAGTACCATAAAATTAAACATACCTTATTAAGTTGCAGAAGTGTTTCTGGTATGAGCCCATTTTTGTTTTTTAAAAATGTATTTGTATAGAGAAAAAAGGCTTAGAAAGTTGTATGCAGTAAATAACACGAGCTTGGTGTGCCTGTGGGCGGGGAGGGGGCGAGATAATTTTGTAATCATAACTGTACACCTCTTTACTGTTTTGACTTTTAGGAGCACATCGCTTCTATAATAGCAAAAATAAAACGCACATTTAAAACAGCTGTACTCCTACAAGGTGTCTTCCTCCTGGTAGGTTGGATTTGTGTTTCACTCTTTCGTGGCTAAAATCTTTCTGTTCCTGAAGCGGGAGGCTCAGCACGCAGCACAAAACTCTAACTCCGCGAACCGCAACCTGGATCTGGCCCTCACAAGCCCGGACTTGTTTAGCGACCGGGTTCCCAGAGCACTGCAAAAAAGGCAGAGTCCTACAGGAGTCGGAGGCGCCCCGCCCCTGTACCCAACTCTCCAATGGATGTTCAGGGAGGGCGGGCTACATGCAGATCAGGGACACTATTGGCCCTGGAGTCTCTCCGCCCGGCAATGGGCGGGGCAGCGTGGTGACGTATCCACACGCGGCGCAGAGGCGGACAGCGCGCGCTCGCAGACGCGGCGCTATTAAAACGGTTGCAGGCGCAGCGGGGCGGTTGTGATCTTCCTGGCTCTTGGGCTTTCGCTCCTGTGTGCGCCGGCTCGTTCTTATCCTGTGACGCCCAAGCCGGCTACAACTTCCTCTTTATCTCCGCCTGTAGCTGCGTCGTTGTGATTCTGCCACCATGTTCGAGGCGCGCCTGGTCCAGGGCTCCATCCTGAAGAAGGTGCTGGAGGCGCTTAAGGATCTCATCAACGAGGCCTGCTGGGACATAAGCTCGAGCGGCGTAAACCTGCAGAGCATGGACTCCTCCCACGTCTCCCTGGTGCAGCTCACCCTGCGTTCCGAGGGCTTTGACACGTACCGCTGCGACCGCAACTTGGCCATGGGTGTGAACCTCACCAGGTGAGCCCTGGGATAGTCGAGAGCCGGGCTCTAGTGCCCCCCCCCCCACCTCCTGCTCTTGGCGGGAGCGCCTCCGAGCTAGGCCCTCATTGGCTGACATGGGCGGCCTGCGCCATCTCATTGGCCTGCGACGCCGAGGGGCGGGATCTAGCAGAGCGCGCGGTTCCGAAAGCGCGCGCTGGCAGCCGCGCGAACCGGCTCTTTCCGCGCCAAAGTCACAAAGCGGGTGGTGGCGGGAAAATGACGGGCTTCTTCGCAATGCCAGGAAAAGGCTTGCACACCTCTTTAGCCATTAAGTGTCGGCGGCCTTGGATGAGAAACCTTTGGCTTGATTGACTTTAACCGCTTTATAATGTGCCTTAGTTCTGTCACCCTAAGTTCGTGGACTTAAAATATCTCTAGGGCAGTGGCCTTCAACTTTTTGATCACTACTTGTCTAGTACATAAACATGTTTAAATCTTAAGGCTTATGAGAAATACTTACGCCGACTAAATGCAGTGTGTTTTAATGAGTATCCTAGATCATTTTTCATGATCGTCACAACCCAATAATTTGCTTCACCCACCGAAGGGATTTGCAATTCATAAAATACTGCCCTTTGTTATCCAGAAGTGAAATTGCTCGTGGTAGGCTGTGTGCTTGAAGTATAAATACTGCTAAATTGCATTACAAAATGGCCGGATCAGTTTCCCTAACTCACCCAATTCCTCAGACGACCCTGGTAAAAATGGCAACTCCTTGTTTTAATTGCGTCAGAAATCGATCTTGAGAACATTGTGTCGATTTTTCAATCCTGTGCCTTCTGTGTTCTAGCATGTCCAAAATACTAAAATGTGCTGGCAATGAAGACATCATTACACTAAGGGCTGAAGATAATGCCGACACCCTGGCACTAGTATTCGAAGCTCCAAGTAAGTCATACCCTTCTACTAAGTTATACTGGAGGAAATTTGAATGCAGTGTATTTCTCAAAGTTGTGAGAAATTTAAGAAAATGTTTGTGATGATCATAGAACTTAACATCATAGTTATAAATTTAAATGCTTTTACTTCAATCTGCTTTCTTTTGGTAGATCAAGAAAAGGTTTCAGATTACGAAATGAAGTTAATGGATTTAGATGTTGAACAGCTTGGAATTCCAGTGAGTATCAAAGTTTCTGAGTATACTGTACAAGTCATGATAGTTACATAAAATAATTTTAATAATACAATTTAAAGCCCAATTCCTAACGGAACTTCTGTATATCTGCTGATATATGTTCCAAAGTGGGGTTTTAGTATTTAGACTGACATTTGTTAATTTCATTAAACTACAGTACACTGAAATGAATCGGGTTGAATTCATGGCTGCCAAATGTATATTTGCATTAACCTCCGTGCTTTTTTTTTTTTTTTTTTTTTTAAGAGTAGACTTTAAAGCTCTATTAACAGAAATTCATTAAGGTTAGGTTTATCAGCGTAAAAGGAGAGATGTTGAGATGTTTAAAATCCTTAGTATCTTATTTTCTTGTTCTGTTTTGGTAAGCGGTTGGGCCTGCTTGCACACCCATCATTGTTAGTATGCCATGCCCTAATGTCCTCTCGATTTAGCCCTGGAGGGTGATTGGGGGAGGCTCTTTACCCTGAATAGTGCATTTATTTTTAAAGGTTTAAACTCTAATTTTAGTTTTCTTAGTATGATTATTCTTACGACATACTTGTTTTATATCTACATTTATTTTTTGAGTGTTAGATTATGTTATGAAACTACACAGTGATATTTCAAAGTAATCAGGATATCTTAAATTCTGAATTCTTGTCTAGATGCAGAGTCTTTAGAAAATGAGAATGCCAAATCTTTAATTTCCAGCAGTTGAACTTTATTTTATTTTCTTAAATAGGAACAAGAGTATAGCTGTGTAGTAAAAATGCCTTCTGGTGAGTTTGCACGTATATGCCGAGATCTCAGCCATATTGGAGATGCTGTTGTAATTTCCTGTGCAAAAGATGGAGTGAAATTTTCTGCAAGTGGAGAACTAGGAAATGGAAATATTAAGTTGTCACAAACAAGTAATGTCGATAAAGAGGAGGAAGCTGTAAGTAGTTTCTTAAGTAAACAGAAAATACTTTGAAGAAAATTGTAACCCTTCTTAACATTAGGTTGCCTTAGTTTTTTTCAGGCTGCTATAGCAAAATACCATAGACAATGACTTATAAACAACTGAAATTTATTTCTCACAGTTCTAGAGGCCGGGAAGCTGGCAGATTCAGTGTCTGGTGAGGACCTGCTTCTTGGTTCACAGACAGTGGGCTTCTCACCTGATAGAAGGGTGAAAGGAGCTCTTTGGGGTCTCTTTTAGAAGGATACTAGCACTAAGCACCTCCCAAAGGCCCTACCTCCAAGTACCATCACATGGGTATTTGGTTTTAACATGAATTTTGTGGGAACGCAGACAATCTATAGCAAGGTAATTGCAACTCAACAGAAGGATCTAGTTGGAGGTAGAAATTTACCTTTTAGCAGCTCGTATGTAATCTTTATATTAACTTTCTACACGGTAGAAAGGGGGCCTAGAGTACCCCCATTTAGGGACAAAATAAAGAACACTTTAATTACTAAATATCCTAAAATTAAGGTTTTCCTATATAATCAAGTGCCTTTTTGGTTTTGTTTTTGTTTTTGTTTTAGAAAAGTATTTATAAACTAATATTTTGTAATTGTATTTTTAAAAAGCCTTGCTACGCCTGGGTGGCTCAGTTGGTTAAGCGTTGGCCTTCGGCTCAGGTCATGATCCCAGGGTCCTGGGATCGAGCCCCGTATCGGGCTTCCAGGGAGCCCACTTCTCCCTCTTCCTCTGCTGCCCCCCCTGCTTGTTCTCTCTGTCAAATACATGGATAAATAAAATCTTTAGTAAAAAAAAGCCTTGCTAGCCTTTGAACAAACATCAGTTAACTCTGTAAATGAAGGACAATTGAAGGTTCTAACCTCATAGAATTATTAGGATTAAATATAACATGCAAAGTGCCTAACATAGTGTCTGGCATTTTAAGTTTATAGTAAATATTAGATATTCTAGTCCCTTGCATGAGCACTCAACCGTCAGTTTAAATGAAGACTTAAAAATATGAGTAGCAAAAGGGGCTAATTCTGTATTGTCTCTCTGCTAAATCACATTGTAATTTCCCTGCCATTCTGGATTTTTTTTGTTGTTTTAATCTTAAATTAGTTCTTCTATAAATATTTTTATATCTGAAGTATGAGCGCTTTATGACATTATTTAGTGTTAAGGAATTTTTCACTGTTTTCCTATTTCCTTGGTTATTTCAGAAGTTGTTTCAATCAAGGTTTTAATAAACTCCATACATTGTAGTTCATTGATAGGCCCTCAAATTCTTTTAATCCTTTGGGTCTCCAATTTCTCCCCCCACCCCACCATTACAATTTGTTGAGGCAAGTCCTTTGTCGTTGAGTTTTCCGGAAGTCTGGATTTTGCCCATTGTATGCCTTATGTCAATTAATATGCTCCTCTAACCTGTATTTCCTATAAACTGGTAGCTACAACTCTAGAGGCTTGGTGATACTCAAGAGTGTTTTGTTTTGGAAGTGAGAGAACAAGAATACTTTACAGATGGTGGTATGTGTACCTCTAATAGGTATGAGGTGTCTACATTTTCTTAGCAGCCATAATAATCATTTAGAACCATTAGGTCATTAGGGTTGTAATGTATTAATACATTTCATTCCTTCGTATATTAGCTGGTTTATTAGAAACATTTCCATGAAGAATTTTCTCTCATGGGAAAAGGCAGACTAAATACTTAATTCTTTTGCTTTATTTACGAGTCCTCAAAATTAGTTTCATATCACTCTCCAAAGTAACCAATAAAGGTTTTTTTTGTTTTGTTTTTAAATGTATATTCCAAGGGTGCCTGGGTGGCTCAGTTGGTTAAGCGTCTGACTCTTGGTTTCGGGTCAGGTCATGATCTCATGGAACGAGCCCTGCTTGGGCTCTGCATTCAGCCTGGAGTCTGCTTGAAGATTCTTTCCCTCTACCTCTCCCCCAACTCGTTTACTCTCTTGCGTGCACCTGTACTCTCTCTAATAAATAAATCTTTAAAAATAAACATTCTAAACTAATGAGTTGCAACTTGATGGTTCTTATTATGATTAACCTTTTGTTTTCTCTCAGGTAACCATAGAGATGAATGAGCCAGTTCAGCTGACTTTTGCACTGAGATACCTGAACTTCTTTACAAAAGCCACTCCGCTCTCTCCTACAGTAACACTCAGTATGTCTGCAGATGTACCCCTCGGTAAGATAATCGGTTCGTTGAATTTTGTTTTGTAGATGGTATATGTGGTACTTCTCAATAATTAATTATGTTCCTGTCTTCTTTCAGTTGTAGAGTATAAAATTGCTGACATGGGACATTTAAAATACTACTTGGCTCCCAAGATCGAGGATGAAGAAGGATCTTAGGTATTCTTAAAATCCAAGAAAATAAAGTTAGCTTTTTAAGAACTGCTTCTGAGATGCCAGCAAGTACTTAAGTCTGTCACCAAATTTGTACCTCCGAGTACATATGTAGATATTTTCTGTAAATAACCTATTTTTTCCTTCATTCTTTACAGTTTGTTTAAAGAATAAAGTCAAGTCAAATCTGATCTTGTTAACCTAGAAATATTTCTGCCTTACCTAAAAATACTTGTGATTTTTCCTAACAAAAGGGTTTTGACTCTAAATGCAGTTTTAAGAATTTTTTTTCAATTTAAATAAAAGTTATTTGAATTGCAAACATCACAAGACAGTGCCTTCATTTGGACCATGACTGTTGCAAGTATCCTAGGGAATTCAGTTCAGGTTACTATTTCATGTAAATGTGCTTATTTTTCTAGTGTAGAGCAGCCTGATACAAATACATTAGATATAGCAATAAAAAAGTATCCCAAATACAGTAGATGACAAGATATTTTTGGGAATTCATTTGTGAAACTTATTTTGGTATTCTTCTAACTTGAGTTCAAGAAATGAATAGATTAGACCAAGTCCTATATATTGTTATTTTGTTAGCAAAAACTAACATTTTTTTTCCCGAGAGGCTTTATGTACTCAAAGTCTGTTTGGGCTTTAGAAGACTAGCATTGCTATAGGGCAATGTTTCTTTAGTCTAGGGAGCCTTTTTAAAGAATCTTGAAAGATTTAGTAGATCTGTGCTAGGGCCCAAGCAATATGTTTGTGTAAACACTTCTCTAGTATAAGTAGCCTTTTGGGGGACTTAATCCTAGCAGTTGTGAAACAGACTGTTCAAATGTTCCTACTAATTGTGCTGCAAAGCCACAAACTGGCATAGTACCTATTGAGAATCACTTCATTAAAGTCCTTTATCCCGGTGTATTCTGTACTTGGTGGTTTAAATGACTGGTTTCTTTGTTGCAGTACCTGGACTGAGTTCTAGTTACTAGATGGTAGAACTCACTGTACCCAGTAGGTTCATTACCTTCTGTGTGCCTGGGGGTGGGAGGGATATTGGTTGCAAAGGGCCTGGTGGAAGTTTTGGGAATGATGTAACTTTGATATAGACTGGTGATGGTTCCAAGACTGTATGCACTTGTCAAACTCATCCAATTGTACTTTATTGTATGTAAATTATACTTAAATAAATCTGACATTTACAAAGCTTCATGTGCTGCAAAATGTCCCTTGTGGGCGGGCCTCTTAACCTGGGTCAGGCCTGAAGGTGAGGAGAGGGAAAGTGAAGCACAAGAATGTGGGGCCCCTCGAGAGTGGTGGTGGGGTATTGGCCAGCAGAAACCGCGGTGCGCCCGCGGGGAACGCCTACAGCCCTGGGCAGTGAATAGGAGACCTGGCCGTTCCAGTCATGCAGCTTCACCATTTCGGTTTCTGTCTCCCGTGGGTACCACTGAGCTCCCAACACTCAGGCAAAGAAACAAGTGGCCGGTTTACCCGAAGTCTGACTGTGACCCAGGTGGCCGGTCACCCTAGACCACCCATACAACCCAGCGGAAGTGTCCCGCAGCAAACGCAGGCCGCAGCCAGTCCCGCAACCTCACAGGGCGGGACTCGATCCACGCCGCGGGCAGGATGCTCCCACTAGCGGAGGGCCAAAACCGGAAGTTGAGAGTGGCGAGAGGTCGCCGCTCCCGGTGACGCCACTTCCGGCGCGCCGCCGTTCGGCGCGTTACTTCCGGCGCCGAGCTGGGCGGGTGGGGCTGGGTGGCGGTTAAGTGAGGCGTGCTATGAGGCCTCAGGCGCCTCTGCTGCCAACCGTGAGCGAGCTGTCGGCGCGCGGGCGGCCTGGCGCGGCGCTCCGGTAAGGCCTGCGTGCGGCGGGGCGGGAACAGAAGCGCCCCCCTCAGGCGCCCGGCGGGGCCGAGGCTGCGCTCCCTTCCGAAATCTAGCTTCGCGTCCTGGGTGTCGAGCGTTCGCCAGTCCGGACCACGGCTGGCCTCTTCCCAGAAACCGGTTTTGTTAGTTTACGTCTAAATTCGGGTCGGTGTTTGTCTTCCTGGCTAGGTCTGGAGACGGGTAGGAAGGTAGTGTGGAGGCGCATAATGCCAGGCACTGCGCTAAGTGTTTTACTGATGCTTTTAAAGTCTTGGAACCCTCGCGTGCTCTGGGAGTTTGGGGGTTGCGGTGGAACCGTTTAAAAAAAAAAAAGCCTTTCGGGAACTTGAACTGGTACTCTGAAAACCGCGATTTACGTTTTTCCTTTCTGTTGCAGAATTATTATTCTTTGCCACCAGTAAGCATTCGTCTCCCCTCTCCCTCACATCCTGCGCTTTTTTGTTTTGATGCAGGTGTATGAATAGGCAATGGCAGAGTATGTAAACTTTTTTAAAAAAGACGATACAAATCAAAGGTGATTAAATGCCCTCCAGAGCCCCACATACCGGTAGTTTGGACTTTAAATTTTGTAGAATTAAATTTAGGTTATCATGTAATAGGGGTCGCAACATTAAAACCCTAGTATTTGATGCAGTTTGAGCTAACTTCAGAAAAGCATATAAATAAGCGTACTGGATCCAGAACTTGATTTCTGCACTGGTATATAATTGCTTAAAAAGGACATTTGCATTTAGCACCAATTCAAAATGCTAGTTATTTTAGTTCATTAATAATTGGGATAAAGTATATAGAAAGCACTTAGAATAGTACCTGGTATCTAACCAATACTGGGTAATTATTAACTGACATTATTATAATGATGATGGTTATTTCCAACGTGTCATAACAGAGGAAGGCAAAGTCTTTATGGTTTCTGTTTTTTTTTTCTTTAATGTTGCCCTTGTGAATAATTTCCTCTTTTTACAGATCTACTTCACCTTTAGAAATAGCTTCACAATCAAAATAGATTTACTTGTTTTATTCATATAACTTTGTGATTTTATGGAGGAAAAGTGCACAAATTACAATTGTTTTTTAATCTTATCTACTCTCTCTTAAACTAGTGACAAAATAGCCATGATTTCATTACTGAAGTTGGTTTTGAATATTTTGGACAAAAAACAGGTTTTATTCTTTTCTCTCTCTGTCTCTCTTTTTTTTTTTTTTTTCTTTAGGAATCTATAGAAGTAATCTGGAAAATGAAATCACTACTTTCAGTGCTTGGGGTGGGGCAGAGAGACAGCCAAATTGGTACTGGTACAGTACTCATTACCAGTACTAATAATCCTGATAGCCAAATTTATAGGAAGCTCTACAGATTTTTTGCATTAAAAGAATGATACCCATTAGGAGGAATCAACAAAATGCTGACGTGAGTGTATTCCATATCCCACCCATTCTCCCTCCCTGGCAAATAAGAGAATTATTTGAGCATATACTCCTCTTGCTTTTTCCTGAAGCAGGGACAGGGGCCAGAATGACTGAAAATGTGGACTTTGGTGTCAGACTCAGATTTAAGTTACCACTCTTCCATCTGCTCTTTGTGGGCTCTGGAAAAATTAGGCACGGGAATATTGGTGACAAGATAAACATGAGGTCTGTTTCTTGGCAAATGTCTTGACTCATTCTACCAGGACACACCAGAGTAGATACACAAGGAGAATGTTTTCACTGTGTCAAAGGAATAGCAGATTTTAAGTGCAATGGAGCATAAAATGCCAGTTGCATAGTATGACATTTCAGCGCCAAACTCCAATATAAGTAACACGCTCTTGTCACTTGCATACAATGACAGTTTTCTTTGTCTTCAGACTGTAGCCGTGGCAGTGTGTTATGATGCCGTCTCGTACCAACCTGGCTACTGGAATTCCCAGTAGTAAAGTGAAATACTCAAGGCTCTCCAGCACAGACGATGGCTACATTGACCTTCAGGTAAATGCAGAAGGGAGCTGATGAGACTGGCTGGCTCTGTTTCTGTTGAGTTAGCAGGAAGACCTTCTAGGTGGAGGTTTTGCTAACTGTCCCTGGGGATTAGAAGGAAAAGCAAGAAAGAAACTCAGCTCTCAGATCCTTTCAACCATAGTTTGCAGAAGGAGGGGCCTTGGTAGAGCAGTTTCAAACCAATATACATATTGTTCATTTGTAAGAATTTTTAGTTGTTAACGCCAAAGCCCAGTAGTTACAAATTTTATTTAGTTTTTCTGGAAAATACTCAGATTGTGTTTTGTTAAGTAGAATTTTTTTAAGGACTGTGTCATTGGTTCGTTTACACTTTAGTCAAAGCCAGTTCATCTTTTAAGGGAGAAACTAACTGCTAAAGCCAGCAGATTGTGGGAATCTTCCTTCTTTCCTGATGTCATGAGATCCAATTTATTAAAGGTATTCTTTGTGGCAAACAGTAAGTAAAACAGAATATTTGTTAACTTTGTATCCTACCCTGATCGTTATTTATAAAATACTTAATGGTGTAGCATCTCCTTTTGTCCACTTCCCCTTAGAATAGTTTAGGCGGAACCAGGGCCAAGGAGGAGGAAACAGGAACCCATCCCATTAAATATAAACAAATCAATTACTCTTTGCACTCTGTGGACCCATACTTGAAGGAGAGAAGTTGTTTTTGTTTTTGTTTTTGTTTTTTTGGAAGGCACAACTGGGAAGCTTCCAGCCAGTTAGGTCAGATACAGAAATGAGGCAAACCTTAGAAAGCTTGTCTCTGAATCTTAACTTTGAATTGAACTTATTAACGAGTCAGTTTACTTGATCCATGGAGTGAGCAACTAATGCTTTAGAAAAAGCTGTTTCTAAAACCTTTGACTGTATGCTGACTTAACTTTGAGTGCCGGAAATCACTTGTTTTCTTTACTTCTCCATAGCATGATGTTCACTCTTGAATCCCTGTAGATTAGTACACCCTTCCATGTGCCAGGCTCTTAATAAACACGTGTCTAATCAATGAATGACCATAAAGTGTCTTTGGTTTTTGTAAGAAAATATTTTCTTACAGTGAATGGTATATGGAATGAGATTAGAAGTAGAAAGAGTAACATTCTGCTGGGACTCCTTTGAGTGACTGTTAGAGCAATAACTAGAGCTTCACCTCTTGTTTGTCCCTTGCCTTTCTCTCCCAGAGCTGTAGTGGGTAGTAGGACTTCCTTTAAGACACACAAAGCATCCACATTGGTTTTTATTACCCTCCTTGCTTTAGTGTCTGAGTTCTGGTATTTTCATAATGCTCTGCCTTTTTTGTTTGTTTCTCTTCCAGTTTAAGAAGAGCCCTCCTAAGATCCCATATAAGGCCATTGCACTTGCTACAGTGCTGTTTTTGATTGGCGCCTTTCTCATAATCATAGGCTCCCTCCTGCTGGCTGGCTATATCAGCAAAGGGGTAAGCTGGAGGGTTTGTGGGAATGTGCCATGAAATCTTAAAGTGTGAGTTTGGGCTCTGTTGTTTTATATTCATACCCAGTACAGGAGATTCCAGCAGAAAGAAGAAAAGAGTTTTTAGATTTTGTTCTCTGATGACAAAACATATGTTTCTTTTTTTGAACAACAGCATGCTTGTCCCACAGTTTCTGTGAGGTATGTGGGGGTAGGTAGGCACATTTTCCCTTGAGATGTCGAGCAATCTTCCCACTGTCATAGGTCAGAACAGCAAAGCTGAGCCTAGCATTGAGGATTCTTTTTTTTTTTTTTTTAAGATTTTATTTATTTGTTTGAGAGAGAGGGAGAATGAGCACGAGAGAGAGAGAGAGTGCACACCAGTAGGAGGAGAGGCAGATTCCCTGCTGAGCAGGGAGCCAGACAACATGGGGCTCAATCCCAGGACCCTGAGATCATGACCTGAGCCGGAGGCAGATGCCCAAACAACTGAACCACTCAGGCACCCCTAGCATTGAGGATTCCTGATTGATAAAGGCTGTAACTGGAGTAGAATGTATTATTGTAATTTTGCAGTGCTACAGACATTCCAGTTTGGGGAGAAGCAGTGAGGCTTGTATAGGTCTGGGGCCACTGACCATGCCAAGACTTGTGAGCCACGAGGCTGATCCTGATTGCATTGGGTTTGGTTGGAGTTCCTGTTGAGCTTCGGAGTGTTATCTTCAAAACCAAAAGTGGTGTTTGGTGGTTCTTTTTTCTCGGGCTATATACATTCATTAATAGACAGTGTCCAAGTTGGTCTGAACTAATAATGATTGTAAGTCATGTGCGTTCTTCAACACACACCATGCCGGGAGATGATGGTCATATTGTTCTGCAGAGGGAACACAGCCAACAGCTGAAAAACTTGTGGACATTACAGAAATTGGGAATAGTAGTCCTGTCGCAATAAAATGGCTGCATATGGTTTTGAAGAAGTGAATCTGATTTGCCTTTGATTCCTTATCTATTTAAAATTATTATATGGTCACCAGATGCTTGGTGCAGTCTATGTTTGAACATCTAACTTCAGGACCGTTCCTTCAGTTAACTTTCACTGTAGCATGCAGTATCAATCCCAGAGGACTCTGTTAATTATGTTATAAATATCGAGTGTGGAGGTGAGATCCACATGCAGCAAATATCGTTTTACCTTGTGTGGTTTATAAAAGACTGCTTTATAAATAAGGATAAAGATGTTAATTAAGAAAATCACTAATCACTTGAGAGAGAGAATCTTAAGCAGGCTGCACACCCAGCTCACAACCCTGAGCTTGTGTCCTGAGCCGAAATCAAGAGCGATGCTTAACTGACTGAGCCACCCAGGCGTTTCTGTTTTGCTGGTATTCTCAAGTGCGCATCTTCAGTATGCATCTGTAACAGTTTTTATAAAAGTTTAGGGGTGCTGTATTAATATCTTACCTTCACTTCGTATTTTTGTTAGATTTAGAGACTTGGTTAGATTCAGGTTTAGTTTTGTTTTAGAAAGAATATTTCATAGGAGGTGCTTTGCTATGGTAGGTTGATTCTGAAACTTCTCTGTTAATCAGAATCATCAGGCAGACTTGTTACACAGATTGTTTGGTTCCATTCCCAGAGATCCCAGTTCTTTAGGTGGGTTGTGAGAATTTGCATTTCTAACAAGTTCCCAGGTAATGCTGGTGGTCCGTCAAGCACATTTTGAGAACCATTGCTATAGCATTACATTAGGAGGCACATAATGGTTATCCTGATTTTTTAGTTGATACTAAGCTAGATTGCTGGGTTTAAGTGTCTTTAGCCTAATTCATTTATTACAAACTTCCCCATCACTGTTTATTCTAATGGACGCACTTCTATCATTTTCTGCATTCATTAGCTGAAATTCTGCTATAAAGAATTTTCTCAAATCTACCATCTGTTTATCCCAAAATATAATGTGTATAGTGAAGGTAGGAAAAATGTTTATTTCTGTTTCACAACTTTTATAAAAATACACCTAGCAACCTCAAAAGGTAGTCAGAGAATGGTATCATTATAAACTCCTATTTTTTCTTTTACATATTTGTGTTTCATAGTCCGTATTCTTTTTTTTTTTTTTTTTTTTTTTTTTTTAAGCAGGCGCCACATCCAGTGTGGAACCCAATGCAGGGCTTGAACTCACAACCCTGAGATCAAGACCTGAGCTGAGATCAGGAGTCGGATGCTTAACTGACTGAGCCACCCAGGTGCCCCCCCATATTCTTTTTAATATCTAAATTGTTCCGTATTTGGTCAGTAGGGCCTCTTTGTGTTACTCCTATGTCTTTTAAACATGACCTAGGTAGCCTTTGATAGCTTTCTTGCTTTCATGGCACAGCAAGTTATACCAGGCCCATCTATGTATTTCCTGTCTCCTAACTTGTAAACAACCATTTCTCTGAAGAGCCCTGGTTTCTGTATAGGAAGTAGATTTAGAGAGATCATAGACTGGGCATTAGTGGTGCTCATGCTTTGGTTTTCATTGTCTCGGCCTTTTCAGCGATGGAATCAGGAAATAGGTATCTTTTAGAAAAGTTTTCTTTTTCTTTTTTTTTAATTTTAATTTTTATTTTTATTTTTATAATAATTTTTTAGTATGTTATGTTAGTCACCATACAGTACATCCTTAGTTTTTGATGTAGTGTTCCATGATTCATTATTTGTAGAAAACAATGTTCAGTGCAAATTTAAGATTAGAGTTAATTTAATTAGAACTTAATTTCTTTGATTTTATATGGATATATCTATCCTTATGATAACGATATCATTACTTGCTTTATTCTATGTTACACATACAATAGCTTTAAAATAACAGTGTGATGGGTGCCCCAGTTGGTTAAGCATCCGACTCTTGGTTTCGGCTTAGGTCATGATTTCAGGGTTCTGAGATCGAGGCCTGCATTGGGCTCCATGCTCAGTGCCGAGTCCGCTTATCTCTCTCCCTCTGCTCCCCCCCCACATCACTCGCATGTGCACACACATTCTCTCTCTCTCTCTCAAATAAATAAATTTTTTAAAAAAAATAAGGTAATAGCATGAGTGTTAATGCTAAGAAGGTTAAATGCACTGTAAGTTTTCTTTGCAATTCTCTAAGGTTATATCCCATTGGGGATGTCCAGTCAATATCCTGCAAAAGATAAAAGAAGCAGGGAAGTAGAAAATGTAAAATAAGATAACAGAAATAGCACCAAGTATGTCAATTGTGAGAGTTGTAGACTATATTGTTTCTGAGGTTCATGTAGTCCAGTCTTTAGCCTGAGAGAGCCCGGTCAAGTTCTCTTTCCTTGTTTTCTTTTGTTTTTTTCTTTCCTTGGTTTTAAGCTGGAATTAATTGAGTCATTGTGTGCCAGCTGAGGCTGCTTGCTTTACATGTATTACCTCACTTAGTTTTTACTGTTCCCATATGAGGTAAATACTCCTGTTTCTCTGTGTGAATGAAGCAGCCAAAATTATGTTGAGTAGATAACCTGTCAAAATACATTGTGCAACTAGCCCTGTTAAAAGGAGATTTTTAGGGACGCCTGGGTGGCTCAGTCAGTTAAGTGCCTTCAGCTCAGGTGATGATCCCAAGGTCCTGTGATTGAGTCTGACATGGGACTCCCTGCTCAGAGGGGAGCCTGCTTCTCCCCCTGCCTGCCATTCCGCCTGCTTGTACGCATGCGCACGCTCTCTCGCGCGCTCTCTCTGACAAGTAAATAAAATCTTAAAAAAAAAGAGAGAGATTTTTAGATTCGATTTAAACACTTAGATGAGAGAAAGCTTAAAAGTAATGGGAAAAATCACAAAGGAAGAGGTGGATAAGTTTAACTGTATAAACATTTAAAACTATACCTAAAAACAGGGCAGAGCAATTTTATAAGCGTGGATTCATTCATTTAATACATTTATATTTTGGGCACAGCTGGGGATACAGGGATGAACAAAGTCCCTGCCCTCCTGGAACTCCCCAAATAGTTGAAGCCCTACTGATAAAAACACTAAACACATTTCTTCCTCTTTGACCTGTGAATTGTGCTCATGTGAATATACACTAAAGAAAGAATTTGAAAGGCCAAGAAAAACAATAAAGTCTATTGTGGCATTCTGTACAGTTAAAAAAGTGAGAGGCAACCCAACTATCCCCACAGTCGGGGGGGGGTGGTTAAGTTAAATTGTGGTGCGTCCGTCACAGTGGAATGATGCACACTGTTAGTTGACATAGAACATGGTAGTTTCAGGCGTACAGCGTGATTCCCTATATGTATATATTGGGGAATGACGACCGTAAGTCTGGTTAACGTCCATCACCACACAGTTTTACAATTTTTTTTCTTGTGATGAGACCTTTTAAGATCTACTCTCAGCAACTTGCTGATACACAATACGGTATTATTAGCTGTAGTCACCATGCTGTACATTGCATCTCCAGAACTTCCTTATTTTACAACTGGACATGTGTACCTTCTGACTATCTTCACCCATTTTGCCTATCTCCCACCCTCAGTGCTGAACTTTTCATAATATTTTGGCAATTGCTTGTTAGACTCAGAGACTAAACCAAGGCACAGGATATGGTGTGTTCACAACTAGAAACTGGAATGGAGATCAGAAGGAAATAAGTGAGCTGTCTATGGTCGAAGATGGACAGTTTATTTATGTTAAAATTTTTAGTGCTTTGCAGTTTTTCTACATTTTATAATCAGGAGGAAAAGAGATGTAAACTGTTCCTTTGGTAGCATACTACCCAAAGGAAATGCTCTGAAGAGTATAAAATACTGATGTATGGGTTGAATCTGTGGCTTTGTTTTATTTTAAAATTGATAGTTTGTAAGGTACTAATGTGTTTGCCTCCTTCTGCCACCAGGGGGCAGACCGGGCCGTTCCCGTCCTGATCATTGGCATCCTGGTGTTCCTGCCAGGATTTTACCACCTGCGCATTGCCTACTATGCATCCAAAGGCTACCGGGGTTACTCTTACGATGACATTCCAGATTTTGATGACTAGTACCCACCGTCAATCCTGAGAAGAAGAGTCACAGATGGGACTGAGACCAGCTTTAAGATACTGAGCAGAAACTGGCTTAAGGGCTAAGGAGTTCTGCAGTTTGCAGATGTTAAATGAAAGAATGGCCAGATTTTATGGGTCCATCCTCAAGATGTCAACTGAGCTTACAATTACAAATTAACTAATTAGGACATGCCCTATTTTTCATCTCCTGGGCCTGGCAAAAGCTGACAAGTTTTCCCACAGGAATATGTATCTTGGAAGAGCAGCAGTGTTAATGGTGTGGGAAAACAGGAGGTTATTCTGTAGTGGGGAGTGTTACTGCTGCCGCCCTTTTTAGAGTTCAGCATTTCTTTTAAATAGTCCTCATTGTCAGTTTGTTCTGGTAGCAAATGGAAGAATTTAATATGTCAAATTTCATATTACTAGTAATTAATTTTGAAAACATCTAAGTATCTTACCCCTACACTCATCTCTTACTTTGTGTTCTAGTGGAAGATCCTGGCAAAATCAAATGTCAGTGTGGGTGCATCTGTAATATTTTTTACTTGCTTTCTTATTAAAAGTAGCCAGGACTTTTTTAAATCTCAGAGCAAGTTTCCAAAAGGTAAACACTTTCTCTCTTCACCAGTCCTTGGTAAGCTTTCATTTGGTCCACTAGTAAATTGGCCAGCATATAATTTGGGTCATTCTGTTCTTTGTAGATCAAGATGTTCTGTATATCATACCTTTAAGGACTGGACTTTGGCTGTTTCCTAAGGAAAAAATGTAGATAACTGGCTGTTATTTAGAGATTATAAACCTGCTGTTAGCACCTTGCATTATGATGTCATTCTGCTGAAGATTGCAAGACTCAGCCTGGATCCCTAGATGGACTGGACTGCCTTAGTTTGATTCTGTTGCCTAGCTTGCACAAAGTGACATATTGAAAAGAAATTAAAATGCCAAAATCTAAACCCAGACTTAAAGTGAGTTAATTTCAAGTATATTTCAGAAAACATTTTAACGATTATATGATATCTTTGATCCTAGTACCCGGGGCCACCTTCATTTTTAGATAACTGGCCTTGTGGGTCAGACTGCTTTTCAGTCGTCTTCTTCCTGTGAGCCTATGGACGTGGGCAACTAGAAGCCTGGAGGCGCCGTCAGCTAAGATTTGGAGGGCTGTGTGTGAAACAAGTTTATTGGGGAAGGTGAATTCACTTTTGGATGTGTTAACTTGTTGACGTGTACTCTCCATCCACATGGAGCAGTTGAGTAGGCACTTACAAATTGTGGATCTGGGGTTCAGGAGAGAGTCTAGGCCAGGGATAGAAATTAGGGAGTCATTGTTGGGACAGTACCTAAAAGCTGGATGATACTACTCACAGAGGGAGTGCATATGGGAAAAAAACCCTTGGACTCAGGAAATGAGGGACTGGGGCGGGGGGGTGGGCGTGACCTGAAGCAACCTCCAAAGTTAGGTGCATTTGGTAATGGGAGAGGAGACTGGGGAGCCCAGTACTCTTAATTGGAGTTCCTGGGCCTTGACACTGGAAATGTAAATCTATAAAGCCATATCCTGGCAACTGTTTGTAAAGCAAAGCTCAGACCAGAAGATTTTGGCCAAACCAAATTATTTGGTCTTTTTTTTTTTTTCTTAAAGATTTTATTTATTTATTTGACAGAGCCAGCGAGAGAGGGAACACAAGCAGGGGGAGTGGGAGAGGAAGAAGCAGGTTTCCAGCAGAGCAGGGAGCCCGATGCGGGGCTCGATCCCAATACCCTGGGATCACGCCCTGAGCAGAAGGCAGATGCTAAACGACTGAGCCACCCAGGCACCCCGGTCTTTTTTTTTTTTTTTTTTTTAAGATTTTATTTAAGAGAGAGTGATTGAAGATGAGGGGGGAGGGGCACAGAGAAGAAGCAAGACTCGCCGCTGAGTGCAGAACCTGAGCAGGGCTCAATCCCACGACCCTGAGATCATGACCTGAGCTGAAGTCAGATGCTTAACTGGCTGCGCCACCGAGGCACCCCTATTTCATCCTTTTTATGAGGTATCGATGGGTCTGGTAACGGGAGAACGCTGAAAATGGAACAGAAGACCATAAAATGAGAAGCATCTTGCAGTAGAAGGTACTGCAGTCTCTAAGGTTGTCTAATGAAGTTTCTTATACACCCATCCAGAAGTGTTCTAAGCACATATATATTCTTTTTAAAACTCAGGCTTCCTTGGGGTGCCTGGGTGGCTCAGTCAGTTACACATCTGCCTTCCTCTTGGGTCACAATCCCAGAGTCCTGCCCTGCTTGGCAGGGAGCCTGCTTCTCCCTCCCCTGCTCCCCCTGTTTATGCACTCTCTCTGTCAAATAAATAAAATCTTAAAAAAAAAAAACCTCAGGCTTCCATTGTATATTTCTATAATTTCCCTTTTTTTCACTCACTCTGTTTGGTGTATCTTTCCATATCCATGGAGATCAACCACATTCTTTTTGAAAATCTACACTAGAATGTAGTTTTCCAAGCTGTGCATGTAGTCCTAGGGGCCCAAGAGCAGAGACCATAAAAGTCCTAATCCTTCCCTCTCTGATGCCCCCTAACAAATGGCCCTTGCTGTTCTATGTGAACATTCAGGCTCATAATCTCATTCCTGGTGCAATTGTTATTCAAGTATTGTTTGGGCTTTTTAAAGATTTTGTATATTTATTTTGAGACAGTGAGCAGGGGGAGGGGAGGAGGCAGAGGGAGAGAGAATCTCAAGCAGACTCCACACTGAGTGCAGAGCCCAACCTGGGGCTCAGTCTCGCAACCCTGAGATCACAGCCTGAGCCAACGTCAAGAGTCGGGCGTTTAAGTGACTAAGCCACCCAGGTGCCCCTCAAGTATTGTGTATTAAGACAAAATCAGACTCCCTGTAACTTTGCACTGACAGTAAGTGTGTATTTTGGTTCTTTACAGAAAACACCTTACACCTTCATAACAGCGGTGAGTGTTTCTTGAAACCTTTGCCAGATGTGCCACGCACCTTTATTACATGCGGTTTCATTTTAATCCTTGGAAAGAACACCAAGTTGGATAATATTCTTAGGTAATAGGTTGGACATTTGGAACTCAAGGCAAAGCCTGAATTCCCCTTACCAAGTATGAAAGCCCAAGTGCCTTTAAGGGACGGGCAAGTAAAGAAGGGGTGGGGGTGGGAGAGCCATAGACCGTAGTGGGGACCCAAGTCAATTGTCAAGTGTATATTTCATGTAAAGGAAGCCTTCTCCCCGCCCCCCACCGCCCCCCGTTGGCTAAACCATGTGCTCTAGCTTTGAAGGATTTTCTTATTCGCAACAACTGTTAGGCCACTCATTTGTCATTTCCAAGGCTAAAAATCTTTCCCAGTTGCATCGGCCGTTCTACGTATGATGGAGACTCAGACCCATTGCCTCTGGATAAGCTTCACCGGGTCAGTGTGCCCGCTGCATATTGACTGCTTCCTTCCTGCCGGGTTTTGTGAGGTGCTAAGGGCATAACAGCAGAAATTGGGCATGGCCAGTGAGGAGCAGAGGTTGCACACTAGTGGACACAGATGTTGGCCTGCATTTTGTTTTTAGAATGGAAAGGTTCACATTTTGATTTGGGGGTTTTCTTGAAAAATCACTAGATTTTTCTTCCGTACTGAGAGGCTACAACCAACTGCAGGAAGGTAGTGAGGCAGCTTCGTCTGCGAATTCTCCAGTTCACTACAGTCCTCACCACTGCTTGGTTACCTGTGTGCCCAGCCCGCTAATTCTTTTCATTAAGGGCAAGAGTGTGTCTTAGGGCCCCACAAATCCGGCGCAGTGCTTGTGGGCACTTCAGTTTATTAAATGAAGAGCTAAAGTTGAAAGTGCACTTCCACCCCAGGGTGCTATGTCATGCTCTTCGAGGTGTGGACAGTGGGCTGGTACCATCTGATTCAGATGGTGCTAGATGACCCTCCCGTCAGCGGCCTGGCAGGCCAGCTCCTCTGCAGACATTTGGTGCTACGTCATGAATCCAGTCCCTGCCTGGCACCCTCTGCTCAGGCCACTGAGCCCCGTTCCCAGCCACCTGCAAGTTCCGTCCTTCTGGGTCCTGGGCTGTCCCTGCCAGCTGGCACAGAGGAGCCTTCTGTGACTGGTTCAGTGAGGGAAGCTGGTCGAGGGACCATCACAGCTTTGACTTTCTGCTGACCTTCAAAGGGTTATAAACCAAATTAACTCGCCTTCGTTGTCTTGTGTCATCTAAACTATCTTGAGGCTTCTCTCCCAGACATAATCCCACAGGCTCCTGGCCTCACGAGTTCAGTTATGGTTTAATGCCAGGATGGGAAGGGTAGAGTCCTATTAGCTGTGAGCATTGGACAAATTACGTCTGGGGCTTCGTTTTCCTTACACGGTGGGGATAAGCCAGGTCTTTCCTGCGAGGGTAAATGTGAGGATGAAATAAAACAGTGTGGGAGGGCGCTTCTCCCAGAGCCCGACACGCACAGTAGGCCCTCAGTTAATGGAAGCTGCTGTTTGAGAAAGTGAAGACGGTCGCTCCTTTGGCTTCAGGGAGTGGTTGCTCAGGTGAAGCTCAGGAGGGGAGAGAGCCTGTGTGTTATCCTTGGGGCCAACCTGAAGAATCGGCTGTTCACGGTGGGGCTGTCCTGGAGTTAGGGCCTGAGCTAGCATGGCGGTCAACCCCAGCCGAGGCAGGGCTCCCTTCCCTGCTGGGATGGAGGGAATGAGAAGGTCTCCAGCCCCTGGCCCTCCTCCAGCACGCAGCTGGGAGGCTGTATGCTCCAGTCCTGTGGAACAAGAGGAGAAGGGAGAGGACCAGGGCACCCCGTTGTAGCCATCACGTGGGCCACAGAGGCCCCTGCCCCAGAAGGCCCCGAAGGGAGGGCCTTGGAGACCAGAGGGGTTAAGTGGTAGCACTAGCAGACCACCCTGCCTGGAGCTTGTTCCTCCCTCAGCTTTCCTCCCATGGGCCCTGTTTTCCCCTCTTTCTCCACTTTTCGTCCTCAGTCATGCCCCTTGCTACTCAAAGCGTGGCCTGTGGACCAGGAGTTTGTTAGAAACGCAGAATCTCGGGCCTGCCCCAGCCCTGCTAAATCCAAACCTGCATTTAAACAAGACCTCTAAGGTTTTCATTGTGTGTCGATGCCTGAGAAGCGCTGGCTTGGGGCTCCCTGTGCCTCCTAATCCATTTCTTCCCTTTGGGACGGACCTCCTCTGGCAGCCTCAGTGGCTGAGGGTGGGGAGCACCCAGAATTTGGAGCTCCTCCTCCTTGGTCCACCATTACTCTTCAGCCAACATAGTAACTCCCAGTGTCTTGAGGAAGCTTCACAGGAATGGCACGGACTCAACACAGGAAGGCTTTGTGAAGATGCTTTGTGTGAGTAGTGAGAAACCAAAACAGGTCCCACAGATGGGGAAGGTCCATGGCAGGAGTGGAAGCACATTCGAGTGCTCTGAGGGCCAGGGGAAGGGAGCTGTGTAATTTTGGACCCAACAAGAGGCAGGATATGTTTTCCTGCATATGTGGGAGGCAGGCCTTGCTGCTCAGTTTACCCTGAACACTGTTCTTTGTAGCTTTCCTCCCTGGCTCTGTGGGTCTCCAGTGCCTCCATTCTTTCATTCCTCTCATTAACTGGAGAAGAGCCAACTAGGAAATGTTCCAGTCTTGAGTTTTCTCTAGGATGAATATCCACAGAGTTTGCTTGGAGACCACCACCCTCAGGACCAGCATGCCCTTACAGCTGAAAAGGTGACAACAGCTGAATCACCAACATGGGAGGGTTTGTGGCCTGGCAGAGTGGAGATGACTGGCACCAGGCAAGAACTATCACCACGAGGAACTGGGGCTGAGTCAGATCTCTGAATATAGCTGTAGGCTCCTGTCCTTGTAGCCATGATCTGAACATTTTAAGACTTCAGAGCCAACTGACAGGGTACTTGCCGAGAGGTCCAAGTTTCCCCTTCTTGGGGATGTCAGAAAATGCCAGGTGTTCTCTCCATTTAGTGGGAGTGAAAGCACAGTGGGACCAAAAAAGCATGGACTGATGCTCGTCCAAGATCAAGGACTCCTGCTCATTCTGAATATGGACTCAAGATGGTCTTCTACTGTATTGCTCTCCCAGGGCTGTTTTGGCTGTTCACCAAAACTTGAAACTTAGAGTACTTTGGGGGCAAAATATCTCTTTATTAAAACAACTCAACTTAAACATTAACTGAAAAGGTAGACCACAGAGCTTTGAAGGCTGCCCTATCTTGATACAGTTAGGTCCTCTAGATGTCTTAACCATTATCAGTCACGGCTTTAATCTCACCTTAGTTTTATCTCCAGACTTTGTTTTAAGTCTGTCTGTTAATTCACCTTGGATTCTACTTTTAAGTTTATTCATGAAATGTTTTTTTGGGCACCTACTATGGACATTTGCCAGACATCAAAAAGGAATCGTCTATTTCCTCCAGAAGTTTGCAACTTACTTAGGAGAGATCCATATCTGAACTAGCTAAACAAATGTAATAAGTAATAGTCATCCATGAATAATTTAGTCAATTGTTGCTCTGCAAGGTGGATTGGAGAGGAAAGGAAGCTCAGCAGGCTCTGAAAGGGTCTGGCACAGATAGGACTCGAGCTGGACCAAGGGCAGGAGGGAGGGAACTTGGATGAACTTGGGCTGCCCCCCACCACTGGTAATGGGTACTGTGTCCAGGCAGGGCATTGGGAGAGTTGCAGGGGACTAGGTTGTGACCAGCTAAAGAATGAGACACTATGGTCGTTTTCTTTTTAAACTATTTTTCTCAAAACGATCAGTGCCCATATTCTAAAAAGTTAAACTAGGCTTATTATGAAAATCTGTTGTTCTTAGCAACCCCTTCTCCCTCATTCCCCAAGGGACAAACCACCCACCTTTGGTTTTTCCAGCTGAATCTCTTTGTATTGACTTTGAGTTCTCCGCATGATACATTACCACTTCACAATTTTTCAGTGCGAGGCCTAATCAATTGACTTTATCTGGTAGAAAATGGAGATTTTGCTCCGTGCCCTCACTGTCTCCCATCCTACTCAACTTGCAAGCCCTCCATTTTCTCCATGTAATTGTGTGATTTTGAACGGATCAATATGAAACATGGTGACGTGACTAAGAATATATAAACCCCATTTGCAGCTTACCCAGGACATACATTATGACTTACTTCTCTCTTCTGGCACAACTTTTAGTTTTTCCTGGAGTTGGCAATCTTGTTTCGTTTGTTTATGTGATTTTCTAGGTAGCTGTCACTATATCAGACTCTGCCATTTCCATATGTACCCCTGGGATTCTGTGCATGTCATCGGGAACTCCTCTGGACCCTGCTGCCCTTTCTCTCCCTGCTTATTGTCCCCCAGAGGTGAGAATGTGACTGCAGAGCGCTCAGCCTTCCCATGTGACTTCTGTGGAGATGTCTGGTGCCACTCTGATCCCAGGTTCTTTGTTTTGCTACTATTTTTCTTTCTGGATGCCTGGAGGATTGTATTCAGTGTTCTGACATTTCATAGTGACATGTCTTGTTGTTGGCCTCTTTTTCTCCAGCATAGGCACTCTGGAAACTCATGTCTTTTAGTGTTAGGGAATTTTCTGAAATTAATTTCTTTGATAATTGCCTTCACTCTAAGGTCTGTTTTCTGTTTCTGGAATTGTTTCTTTAAGTGTTGGTCCTTATCTTTTCTCTCTGATTTTTCATATTTTTGTCTTTTTTCTATATTTTGTCTTTTTGATCTCCTTTATGGAAGATTTACTTAGCTCTGTCTTCTAATGCTTCTGTCATACTTTTGGGTTTTTTGCTATCATGGTTTTAATGTACAAGGCTCTCTTTAATGTTCTGGGTGTTCTTTTTATGGCAATAAAATTTTATTTTGTGGCCATAACATCTTTTCTTATCTCAATATATTATCAATGTAAATATTCACTTAATCAGGGGCACCTGGATGGCTCCATTGGTAGAGCATGTGACTCTTGATCTTGGGTCATGAGTTCAAGCCCCACATTGGGTGTAGAGCTTACTCTAAAAAAAAAAGAAAAAAGAAACAGGGACATCTGGATGACTCAGTTGGTTAAGCGTCTGCCTTCAGCTCAGATACCAGGGACCCGGGATCAAGCCTCAGATTGGGCTCCCTGCTCAGTGGAGAGTGCTTCTCCCTCTCTCTCTCTGCCTCCTCTCCCTACTCCTGCTCTGTCTCTGTCTCTCTGTCTCTCAAATAGATAAATAATATCTTTAAAATAAATAATTAAAATATTTTTAAAAGATGGGGTGCCTGGGTGGCTCAATCAGTTAAATGTCTGCCTTCAGCTCAGGTCATGACCCCAGGGTCCTGGGATTGAGTCCCGCATCGGGCTCCTTGCTCAGTGGGGAGTCTGCTTCTCCCTCTCCTTCTCCACCTGCTTGTGCTCTCTCTCTGTTAAATAAATAAATAAAATCTTTAAAAACCATCTTTTTAAAAGACATAAATATGCATTTATCAGCATAGCGGTCAGAATGGTCCTTTAAAAATACGTCATATCATGTCGTCCCTCTCAAAACACCACGGTGATTCTGCATCTGACTCACAGGCAGAGCCCGAGTCCCTGCAGTGACTGATGTGGCCCCCGTGATCTCTCCTCCCCCCGGCCTCCCTGTCATTAGCTCTTCTACCTCCTGCCCACCCCACTCCAGCCACACCGGCCTCCTCAGTGTTCCTTGACTTCTCCAGGCCCACTCCCACCTTAGCACCTTGGCCTTGACTGTTCCTTCTGCCCAGAATCCCTCACTCCTTCAAGATTTTGCTCTGATCACCTCTTCTCAGTACGGCCTGCCGTGGCCTCCACGAGTAATACCGCATCCTGCCCACGCCCCCGTCCCATCCATGCCTAGCACCCACACTCCTGGCCTCCTTTCTCCCACTTAGCTCTTCTTTTCCGTAGCAATTGTCACGCTCTAACTCACTCATTTTACTTATTTACTCTGTGTGTCCTTCATCATTCCATTCCACACCCTCGTCCCACCCCACTTAGAAGGGCAGACCTCTCTGTTCTGTTCACTGTTGTTCCCAGCACCTTAGAACCGTGCTTGGCATCTGGGGCGCCAGGCGTCTTTGCTGCGTGAAAGGATGAATGAAGGGATGAATCTCCTTGAGGATTTTCCTGGTTGGTTTGTGAACTTTCCTTCTCCCTGCAGGCCAGTCTTTTCTCTAGGTTGCTTTTTCGATTTCTTTGCTTCGGTCTCTACCTTTCAGGTGACACGTGGCCGTCAGCTCATGCTAAACAGTGAGGACGCCAAACCCAGCGCAGCTCTGTGCCCGCGGAACGGCCTTGTTGACCATGGGACTGAGCTCTGCGCGACAGTCAGCCTGGGCCATTCACTGGGGAGTTCTCTTCCCTGAGGCGGGTCTTTCCCAGACAGTGCTGGCTGCCAGCGCCTGGGAACCAAGGTGGCAGCCAAGGCTGAGAGCCTCGACAGTCAGTATGTAGACTTCTACTTCGCGCCCTGCTCTCGGCTGGCTGCTCCCACCTTGGCTGGAAAACGGTATCTCCCAGCTTCCCAGTCAAAAAGCCCGATTTCACAAACTCTCTCCGAAGATCAGACTTCCAGATTCCTGCCAGGGTCCTGGAGTGATCTTTGCCCTGTGGCTTAGAGTTGGGGAGGAGAGAGAGGGTTTAACTCATTTTATTTTTTACTTTTTTATGCAGGGATCCATACCTCAGGGGCTTTGCTGCTCCCCTGTTTCCTTCTTCCCCCCCAAACCCCTTCAGGGCCTGAATTCAGCCTTTTTCCCACGACCCGCATTCAGACAAGCTGCTGTCATCCACAGTGTCACCCGCTTGCTGCTTGGACCTCCAGTCACCCGTGCCCTCTCGGTTATTAGACCCCTTTGCTCACACTTCTGCTGACCTCTTCAAGTCAGGTTTCACTCGCTGACTTGCTGACCAAAACTGCTCAAGAAATGTGAAAAAACTCATTTTTCTTTTCTTTTTTTTTTTTTTTTAAGATTTTATTTATTTATTTGAGAGAGAGACAGAGATAGCGACAGAGACCACGAGTGGGGAAGAGAGGGAGAAACAGACTCCCTGCTGAGCAGGGAGCCCGATGCGGGACTCGATCCCAGGACTTTGGGATCATGACCTGAGCCGAAGGCAGATGCTTAACCTACTGAGCCACCCAGGCGCCCTCATTTTTCCTTTTTAAGGGAAATCGAAATCGAATGAATTCTGTTTGAAGGTTGTTTTTTGTTTTTTGTTGTTTTTTTTGCTTTTGTGTTTTAAGACCGTCCTGTTGCTCTTTGAGATCCTTAGAAAGCCCCGTAGAACGAGACCTGGCAAAGACTAGGTCCTGAGGTTCAAAACACGGTGAGTAATGGACGGTCTGCAATGAGGGTGGAAAGCAGTGGGTCAAAGGCGCGCTTGTCTGTGGTCCAGGAAGGAGACAGCTGCATGTTGAAATCTGTCTGCACACAGCCAAGACTGGGAGAGTGCCTCTGGTCATCTGGGGTCAACCTGGGGTTTCCTGGCTACCTGGTCATTTCCCAGGCTTTGAAAAACAATAATTTATTTAAATATGGAACTATATTAAGTAAAACAAAAATTAAACGCCCTCCATGAAGAGTTTGCTATTGTATTCTTTCAGAAAAAAAGGTGCATTTATAAAACCATATACAGATCCTTTTTCAGCTCTTTTCACTGTGAAATATAATACATATACAGAAAAGCACACGAAACATACATGTACGGCTTAGATCATTAGCGAAAACTCAGGGAAGCACCTGTCAAGTCAGGGAGCCCTACACGGGCGTCCTGGGCAGATGGGGCAGCTCGGCCGTGAGGTGAGAGGCGACAAAGCAGATGCCGCCCGACAGCTGCCCGACACGGTTCTGGCCAGCACACTGTGACAGGAGGGGCCTGGGAGAGGAGGCAGGCAGGTGAGATCCTGGAGAGCCCCTGTGCCAGGGGAGAGAGGCGAACCTCCTGTCCCCGCCCCGGCTAGGGGTCCGGCCCTTCTCTTCACTCTCAGCTCATCCTCTAAATCTGCTAAAGAACCCACAGAAAGTCTGCCTTTCTTTCTCTGAGGCTACAAGATTAGAACAGAAAATCCCAGCCCTTGATCAAAGCCCATAAAACTCCTGACACTGGATAAAAACAGACTCTTTTGGGTAAAGATGAAAAGAGGCACATGAAAAGATTCGGGAACACAAAAGAACATGGAGCAGGAAAATGAGAAGAGCGTTGTTTCCAGTAACAGGGAAAATGTGTGCCAAGAGGAGATTCATGTCTGGTGAGATTGGAGAGGATGTCGGAGGGGCCACCTGGAGTCCGCGAGTACTGCTTTCAGATGAACTCGGGACTCAGGGGTACACACTCAGAGAAGAGAATGTTAGGTATGACTTTTTTTTTAAATTTATTTTTTAAGTAATCTCTTGAATATTAAAGAGCTCAGAACCCCGAGGTCAAGAGTCACATGCTCTACTGACTGAGCCAGCCAGGCACCCCAAGAATGTTAGGTACAACTTGATTTAAACATGAAAATGAAATGTTCTGTAAGTTACTAAAATTGGGGGCAGCTAGGTGGCTTAGTTGGTTAAGCATCTGCCTTTGGCTCAGGTCATGGCCCCAGGGTCCTGGAATGGAGCCCCAGGTCAGGCTCCCTGCTCAGTGGGAAGCCTGCTTCTCCCTCTCCTGTTGCCTCCTGCCCCTCCCCCTGCTCATGCATGCTCTCTCTTTCTCTCTCTATCAAATGAATACATTTTTTGAAAAATCTTAAAAAACAAGTCACTAAAATCGACTCAATAAGAAATGGAAAACCCGAATAGACCCACTAACTCAAGAGGATAGGAAGGAGGTCCTCAAAGGTCTTATTCAGCCAGATTTTGGACACAGACGGACAATAGTGTGGAAATTTTCTAGCTAACCTTCAAGAAAGGCTGTCCATAATTTTGTACATTCTAGAATCTAGAGCATGAGAAAATGTTATAAACCTAGTACAACCCCCTTAGCACAACTTGTCCAAATGAATGTTTTTAAAAAGTACACACACAACTCACTTATACATGGTGATTTGAAAATTGTAAATAAGTTATAAGCTCAAATTCAACTATGAGTTAAACAGGCAAAGTCAAAGGTGAATATGTTTTTAAAGATTTTATTTATTTATTTATTTATTTATTTATTTATTTGAGAGAGAGAGAGCGTGCACATGACCAGGGGGAGGGGAAGAGGAAGAGGGGGAAGCAGCCCCCCCACTGAGCAGGGAGCCCCACATGGGACTCGGTCCCGAGACCCCGAGACTATGACTTGAGCCAAAGGCAGACACTTAACCGACTGAGCCACCCAGGCACCCCCAAAATCAAAGGTCTATTAAGCACATCTGTTGTGTACTACGTTACCTTAACAGGTTAGAAGTGAAAAATCATAGGACCCTCTTGATAGGTGCTCAAAAGGCATTAGACAAAACTCAACATCTATTCCTGACTTAATAACAAAACTGTAGCTCTCTTCACGTAGATAAACCTTAACCTCATAAAAAACATTGGAGAGGCGGCGCCTGGCTGGCTCAGTGGTGGAGGGGCAGCTCTTGATCTCGGGGTCGTGAGTTCAAGCCGTACTTTAGGTGTAGAGATTACTTAAAAACAAGATCTTTAAAAACATGAGGAATCAATAGCAAATGCCATACAGTGAAACACCAGATGCGCTCCCATTAACGTCAGGAGCAAGGGCAAGGTATCCACGAACACCTGTCATTCTGGTTGAACAAAGCAAAAGTGGGCTTGAATCTCTGTGCATTGACTGAAGTTTGCAAGAGGTAAGGTGTTCAATTTTTTTCTGCTTTTTAAATAATTCCACTGAATTCCATGGCGAGTCACCATGCCACCAGGCGACTGAAATGTGCTCTCGGTCAGGACGGGAGTGTCCCCTCACTGCCCCGTTTGCCATCTCAGCTGCAGGACGGGGCTGTCTAGGGGCGCCAAGGCCTCTGGGGAGGGGAGGCAGCTGGCCCTTGTGTTTCTACACTAGTGTTTGCCGAGATGTACTTTGACCTGGACATTAGGTGTGGTCCATACATAGCTTCAGTGTCCCTTGTTCTCAGCTGCACATTTTCTCTCTGTGGCTCAGCTCCTTCTGTGCCCTCTTTGAGCCCACGAGGACATCAGGTGGCCCTGGTGTCTACCTAGTGGGAGTGTCCAAGGTCCTTCACTGCCTTCGGGCTCCTTGTGGACACATAGCAAATTATTCGGCCGCTCCCCGCCGCATGCCGGGGTGCGTGGGAACTGTGTGGGCCATCTCCAGTCCAGCCGTCCAGCTCTGCCCAGGGCCCTTTCATTTCTCAAAGGAATGATAGACTCTTGCTGCTGCCCAGGCTCTGCTTAGAAAAGGGCATGGGCCCCTTCCGACTGCAGTTTCCCAGTCTGTCAAGGATATCTGTTGTTCTCCCTCTGGCAGCCTTCCTCTCCCAGCCCCCGCCCTGCATTTCTGGCCGTGCTTCGGGGGGTGCTGACCAGGATGCAGTGACACGGTGACATTCCACACCCACTTGCTTCCTTCGAATTCTCCTCTTTTCTCTCAATCCCGAGTCTTCTGGTAAATCCAAAGAAGCACTCAGCTAAAGCACATCAACCAAGAAATGAATCTAAAGGTCAAACGGTCTGTGGTGAAGCAGCTTTTGTTTCACTTCCGGTTGCCATGGAGCAATATTTGTGGTCCATACACCGTTCAGGGAAGCCAGTCGGCTGCTCTTGCGTTTGGATACTGTGGCGCCATCAAATTGCCGAAAGTTTCTAAATGATTCCTCGGCGTATCTGTACTTACTTCGTCATGGGCCAGGGTCAAAGGGCTCAAGGGCCAGCAGAGGTCAGAGGTCACATTGAGGAACCTGGTATAAAGGCTGTCACCACCTCCTCTGTTCTTCTAAATCTGGTAATGACATTCAAAACTAAAAATTCCAAGAACTTGGGGCGCCTGGGTGGCTCAGTCAGTGACGCACCCTACTCTTGGATTGGGCTCAAGTCATGATCTTAGGGCTGTGGGATGGAGCCCCGTGTCAGTCTCTGCGCTCAGCGTGGGGTCTCCTTGTCCCTCCCCCTCTGCTACTCCCCCCCCTCACGCATGCATGTGCTCTCTCTCAAATAAACAAAGTCTTAAAAAAATTCCAAGAACTTGACTTCCCTTTTCCTGTGCATTCTGCTGTGTCACCCCTTCCCTAAGCCAGTGGGCACAGAGCACCCTGGCTGCTGCCAGGCTGGAGAGAAGTAGTCATGAGGTCACAGAAAATAGTGGAAACGAAAATTGCATCGGTCACACAGCAAGTTTCACTCTTGCTGAGGAAATGAGAAGTATAAGATTGGGGTGGTGTTGTTTTTTTAATGAGGAAAGCGAAAGATTAATCATAATTTGTAAATAAACAGATTACAACCTACAAAACATTTGTAGTAAGAAAGTTCAGTAGGATAAACTGGTCACAAAGATCAAGACCAAGAGCACTTCTCCTGGGCTGGAAAGATGATTGGAAAACAATACAGCAAGGGTGTCATTCACAATGACTAGGAAACAAAACACTTGGAGGTCAAATTAGTAGGAAGTTACTGAGTATACTTGGAAAACATCATAAGACCTCACTGAGATACCTAGAAGATTTTATTAGTAGTAACTCTGTATTGTGAAGAGATGTAAATTTGTCTCCAGTGCAATCCCTCTCTGATCAAAATCACACAGGGGGGTAAGAGGACTTGACAGAGTGATTCTCAAATCAGTCTAGAAATTAAAGGATGACAATAGCCAGAAAAAAAATGTCAAAGGAGAACCCTGAAGAAGTACTTATCGTCTTTGATATTCAATGGCATTACAAAGCTACGGAAATTAAAAGTTAAGGAAGGGAAAGCAGTCGAGCAGAAAGATGACCCAAAAAGAGGCCTGAAGATCAAGAGAAATTTAGTATACGATAAATGGACAATGAAAATTAAGACAGAAAGGATAGATTATTTAAATAAATGGTGTTAGAGCAACTGATTAACAAATCTGTCCAATTCTCCTGGTCCCCTGTTTGGATTAGATTTCCTCTCCCTTCAGCCTCGGTGTCATCATGTGATCAGCACTGGCCAAAGAAGTGCGAGTTCGAGTGATGGGTGTTTCTTCTTTTGGGGGGGAGGGGCAAGAGGGAGTTGGAGAGAATCTTAAGCAGGCTCCATGCCCATCGCCAGCCCGATGGGACACAGGGCTCGATCTCACAAGATGGGTGTCATTTCTCAGAAGAGGCTTTAAGAGCTCTTACACAATTTCCCATGTTTTCACTTACCCTCTGCCTCAGTCCGGGAGTGAGGATGACTCACACCAGAGCCCCCAGCTGACCCATAATGAACACACACTTGAGAGCGAAACAAACCTTTGCTGTTTAAAGCCACTGGATCTGGGGGTTTGTGTTATGCAGCTACCCTGACTGGTACAACTGCTGTCTCATACTTCACAACCGTCGGAAGATAAACAATTCACACCAACATCTTAGAAATGCAAAACAGTTCACACCATTGTATTAGATATGCAAATCATTCGTGCTTTCTGGGAGTATCTGAGCTTTCTAAGGGAGAGTTGGAGAAAAGGCATTGCCTATCGGGAGGAATAAAGGCTATATGCAGGACCAGCTACGTAATCTGTGGCCCTCAGTGTGGCTGGCTCAGTCGGTAGAGCATGTGACTCTTGATCTCAGGGCTGTGAGTTCGAGCCCCACGTTGAGCGTGGAGATTACTTAAAAATAAAATCTTAAAAAAAAAAAGAAAGAAAGAAAGGAAATACAGTTCCCTTATTTAAAAACTATTAAAAATGGTCAAGATGGGGACAGCAGAGCATTAAAGCATGCACAGGGTCCTCCTGACCATGGGTCCCTTTGTGACGACACACATACAGACCACACACCCATGAAGTTTGTCTCCACCATATGTAACCAGTGTGTCTCCACCCTCCCTTTCCTCCCGCTGCCCTTTCCTCCCTACTCTGCCTCACGTTACCGCTGCCTGTCCAGTGATGGAGTCGGGTGGTTGAGCCATTGCTGGAAGTCCTGATAACGATTATGAAATGTACACTTACAGGATATCACGAGGCTGGGCCCCTGGAGGGAAATGATTTTTCTTAAAAATCAATTTTACTAGGGGGCACCTGGTGGCTCAGTTGGTTGTGCGACTGACTCTTGGTTTCGGCTCGGGTCATGATCTCATGGGTCGTGGGATGGAGCCCCTGTTGGGCTCCCTGCTCAGTGGGGCATCTGCTTGAAGATTCTCTCCCTCTGCCCCCCCCCACTCGTGCACGTGCACGTGCACACGTGCTCTCTCTCTAAAATAAATAAATAAATCTTTAAAAATAATAAAAAATGAGAAAAGAAAATAAAACCCCATTTTACTGGGACAGAGCTTACACGCCATACGATGCACTCATTTGAACTGTACAGCTCACATTCCACATGATTCTTTTTATTGTGGTAAAAAAATACATAACATTTAATTTACCGTCTTAATTATTTTTAAGTGTCCGGTTTGGTAGCGTGAAATATATTCACATTTTGTGACACATCACTGGGATCTTTTCATCTTATAAAACGGAAACTCTAGACCCGTTAAACACCAATTCCCCCTTCCCCCAGGGAAGAACCTTATACTTCACCCTTAATAATGGAGCATTCAGAATATATGAGGAATGTCTTAAAATAATCTCTCTTAAAATAGGACCACTTCCAGAAAAAGTCAATGAATCATTAAGGTGCAAAATAAGGACTCTTAGGGGGTGCAAATAAAAGAAAAACAATCCGACTAAGTTGGCTAAAGAGCAAAAGGGAATTTGGAGACTCCTGTAACAGAACATTCTTCTGCGCAGGGCTCAAATGATGTGACCTGCCCTAGCTTCTCTTTCTTCACCTCTCAGCTCTGTTCCTGGGGGTTGTGTTCCTTCCCAGACAGGCGAGAGCACCACCAGCCCACCCTATCTTTCTGGGCCTTCCAAGAAGGAGCCTCTTCCTTCCTGGCAGCTCAAGCAAATGCCTCCTCAGATCCCCACTGGACCAGCTTGGGTTTCCTGCCCACAAGGGAACTAATCTCTGTAACCAGAGGAATGGAGTCTGTTAACTGTTAAACCAGTTGGGGTCCATGTGGGAGCTCAGGTAGGGGTCGATCCCCCAAAGCTGCATGCCTGAGAACGGGAGAGTGACAATTTAACCAAGGAAAACTGGGTGCAGTTGATAAAGGGGGGATGGATGCTGGGGCAACATTGTGATGTCATCACTGATACGTATTTTGTATAATTAGATCCGTCAGTCAGTCAGTGCTCCGTGAGTTCCAGTAACAAAGTGAGCGTCTTGATGAGACTTTGGGTTGGGTTGAGTCAAGGATTCAGGTGTAAGTGATTTATGAAGGAAGTGCCCCCAGGAGAAACCTGTAAGGGAATGGGGAAGGGGGAGCAAGACAGGGAAGGGGAGGAGGCCCAGAAAGGATGCCACTGGGGAGATGTTTCAGCCTCAGCCCGACCCCTCCCAAACTGAGTATAAAATTACATCCCCGGAGCGCCCGGGTGGCTCAGTCGGTTATGGTTACGCATCTGCCTTCGGCTCAGGTCATGATCCCAGGGTCCTGGGATCGAGCCCCCCATCGGGCTCCCTCCTCAGCGGGGAGTCTGCTTCTCCCTCTCCCAATCTTTAAAAAAAAGTGTACCCCCAGGAAAAGGAACTGGGCTGTCATCCTCCTGTCACCCCAGTCTTTAGCTACTTGGCCTTGGCCAACAGGGATCTTGAAACTCTCAGACACTTCCCATCCTCCAAGCAGTCAAGGAGGCTCCTTTGCCCAAGGGTGGCCTTACGCAGCGTGCGCGCAGCAGCCCCTCACAGCAGAGCTGGCTCGATTCGGAGGCACAGAGCCAATCAAAGGTGGGCCTTCCCCGGAGTCCAGTGCAGAGCAGCTGTGACCAGGATCTGCTGTGAAAGCAGATGCCAGATGGGCAGGCCCCGGGAGCTGAGAGCAGGGCGGGGGCAAGCGCTGTACCTCGAGGGGAGGTGCTGCGGGAAGAGCCACACGGAGCAGTGAGTGCCGTTAAGGCCAAGGAACAGCCCACTGGGCCAGGAAGAACGGAGCTGTAGAAAGGAGTGGGGTTGTATACAAACAGCGGTGTGGAGGGGGCCAATCCAAGAGTGGGGGGCACAAAGAGCCCCTTGTCCAATGTCACCCACTGTGGGGCATCAGGTCCCACCACCCCAAGCCTCAGACTGGCCTTGACTCCCCCAGCTCTGAGCGGGCGGCCTGCCTGCCCCGGGTTTGCGAGCTACTCTTCACCCAGGCCCCAGGCCCCTCTGCCTGAATTTAGCTCCATCTCTGTCCCTTAGTAGCGCCTTGCTGATACCCTGGAGCCTATGGCCTGAGCCACTGAAGTCGAGGCCCAGGGAAGGAAAGACGGAGGCCGTCCAGGCGGGCTCCATCCGGGCTCAGCCTCTGCGTGGCAGTCACTACCGGTGCCGGGGCCAGATCCCCTGGCAGCCCTCTCTCTGCTTATGTGTGCCCAGCCCATGGGGCTTCCTGTTCTTCCCCGTGCCTGTGACTTTCGTGGGAAGGCGGCCCTGGACTTCTGGAGTTCTTCTGCACCCCCCAGGGCAGCCCCTAATCACTGAGTGAGAGCAGGGAGAGACCAGTCCAGCTCTCCTGCCAGGAGCCAAGACAACCTCAGGGTAGAATCAATACTCTTGCGCTTCCCAAGGGACCAGAGGAGGGTCGAACTTCACCTGAAACACCACCCAGCCTCAGCTTCCTCCCTCTCCCCGCCTCCTACTCCCCCCCCCCTTCCTGTTACCCCTGCAAACCCTTCCCCAATAATCTCTCACATGAAGCCTCATTTCAGTCTGGGAATCCGACCTGAGTTGCTGCGCTGGTTGGCCCAGGTTACTGGGGCCGTCAGTCCCCACAGGAGGCTGGAACTCGATCTTCAGGAAGCACCAAGCTCAAGTTCTTACAGCCTCATGACCAGCAAAGGAAAAAGTTCTTTCCTGTCAGCTGCAAAGAGAAAAATCCCAGAGAGAGTTCTGCTTGGCCAACATGGATCACATGTCCATCCCTGCAACCATCACCATTGACAGGAGAGTGGGGTCCTGCTAATTCCCCAAGGACCACACAATTTAGAAAGTGAGGAAGTGGGGGCACCAAGTGGGGGCACCTGAGTGGCTCAGTTGGCTGAGCAGCTCACTCTTGATTTCAGCTCAGGTCATGATCCCGGGGTCCTGGGGGTCCTGGGATCGAGCCCCACATTGTCGAGCTCCCTGCTTAGGGGGCAGTCTGCTTGTCCCTCTCCCTCTGTGTCTCCCCCAGATCGTGCTTTCTCTGTCTCTCTCTCTTAAATAAATAAATAAATAAAATATATTTTTTTAAAGTTTATTTATTTATTGAAGTTATCCCTATGCCCCATGTGGAGCTGGAGCTCATGACCCCCAAGATCAAGAGTCACATGCTCCACCCACTGAGCCAGCCAGACGCCCCTGTCATGAGTTATTTTTAAATTGTAATTCTCAAAAATAAAAATTTTAATAATAAATTCTAATTCTTTTAGTAACTTCTTACATCAGTAATGTTTTCTAATAATATAAACAAGAATCACTTAGTCTTGGTTTAAAGTTACATTAGTTTCATTGCTCATCACTATTTCTTTATACAACCTTTTCTTTTTTTTATTTATAATTGTGGGAAGGTACCTATAACATAAAATTTGCTGTCTTAAGCATTTTTCAATATGCAGGTCAGTGGTATTAAGGACATTCATGTTGTTGGGCTCCACGCGCACCATCCATCCCCAGAGCTCTTCTCATCTTGTTCAGCTGAAACCACACCCACTGAGTACGAGCTCCCCATGCCCCGCTCCCTCCAGCCCCGGCCCCCACCTCTCTGCCTTCTGGCTCTGTTCATTGGGCTGCTCCCAGTACCTCAGATGAGAAGAATCAGACAATATGGGTCTTTCTACGGCTGGCTTATTTCACTTAGCATAATGTCCTCAAGGTTTATCCTGTTGTAGCAGGTGTCAGAACTTCCTCCCTTTTAAGGCTGAGTAAGATACAGTGCATATATGTGTATGTATACACACACACACACACACACACACAGCACATTTTATTCATTCATATACGACTCTTTCTTTAGCTCTTTTCTTTTTTTAAAAAATATTTATTTACTTGAAAGAGAGAGCATATGTGCAGGTGCAGTGGGGGGAGGGGCAGAAGGAGAGGGGAGAGACTCCTGAGAAGACTCCCTGCCGAGCGCAAAGCCCAACACAGGGCTGGATCCCAGGACCCTGAGATCACCTGAGCCAAAACCAAGACTTGGGCGCTTAACTGACTCTGCCACCTCGGCGCCCCAAGCTCTTTTATTAAAAAAGAAATTTAGGGATGCCTGGGTGGCACAGCAGTTAAGCGTCTGCCTTCGGCTCAGGGAGTGATCCCGGCGTTATGGGATCGAGCCCCGCATCAGGCTCTTCCGCTATGAGCCTGCTTCTTCCTCTCCCACTCCCCCTGCTTGTGTTCCATCTCTCTCTGGCTGTCTCTATCTCTGTTGAATGAATAAATAAAATCTTTAAAAAAATAAAAAATAAAAAATAAATTTATCTGCTGAACTAACAGCAGACAAATATATTACTTAAAAGTATAATTAATATTTAAATGATATATAATAATTAGAATTTATATTAATGTTTAAATTATAATTATAATATATATTACTTTAGATTTTAATGTTACTTAACGTTATTTTACTTATTTCTCTGTATACTAAAAATAACATTTCAAGTTATGTTTTCAAGTGGGGCATTTGGCCCATTGTGAACTGCCTATTTTATGCCTACCGTAGGCAGAATTCTAAAGAATTCTCTCCACACCACATTCTCACCTCCTAGTTAGTCAAACACTATCCTAGGGACTCCTGGCAAGGGATTTTGCAATTGTAATGAAAGTTCCCAGTCCATAGATGTTAACACACGGAGGTTCTCTGGGTTGGTCTGATCTAATCATAACAAGCCTTTTACAAAGCAGCAGAAGAGAAAGAGATTCATAGCACGAGAATGACTTGATAAGCCATTCCCGGGTTGAAGATTTCGAGAACCACGTGAGAAGGGACGTGGGCAGCATTAGGGAGCTGAGAGAGAGGCCCCCAGTCAACGGCCAGTGAGGAGCGGGACTGCTGTCCTGCAATAGGATGGCATGGAATTTTGCCGACGCCTAGAAGAGCTTGGAAGTGGGTTCTGCCCCCGTAGAGCCTCCAGAGAGGACTGTATCCCTCCCCACACTCTGACTTCAACCTTGTGAGACCCTGAGCCGAAGACCCAGCCAAGCCCGCCGAGATGGCTGATCTACAGAAGCGTGAGATAATAAATAGGGGTCTTTAGTTTGTTTGTTTGTTTGTTTTTAAGTAAACGCTACCCCCAACGTGGGGCTCGAACTCACAACTCCGAGATCGAGAGTTTCATGTTCTACCGGCTGAGCCAGCCAGGTGCCCCTAAACAGGTGTAGTTGTAAGCTGTGAAGTTTATGATAATCGTTACACACCGACAAAGAGCGAATAGAATGCCTCTTCTAAACCGTCTTAGTCCCCACATATGGTTAGTGGTAATGTTTGCTGCTCCGGCTCAAATCTTCCCTCAAAGGATGAAAAGTTGTTTACAGTAAAATGGGTCCATGTAACTATGGACCTATTCATGTGATTTATTTAAAGGATGTGCTACAGGCTCTGGAAGCAAAATGCGCATATAAAGAGCCCTTGGGATCAGGAACACCCACCAAGAACCCTGCTGTCCCCCCAAACGGCTGGGTTGCAAACCTGATAGCCATCCGAGCCTGTGGCTTCGAAAGAAAGTTTGTTTCCCAGAGTCCACGGTCTCATGATTCATTCCCCCTTCTGTTTACCCCCCTTCATTCTTCCCTGCCTTCTCCTACCGATCTTCCTGCTATTTCTTATGTTCCGTAAATGAGAGAAACCATAAACTGAGGGCTTCAGAGGGGAGGGGTGGGGGATGGGCGAGCCCAGTGATGGGTGTAAGAAGGGCACGTATTGCATGGAGCACTGGGTGTTATACGCGAACAATGAATCATGGAACATTGCATTACAAACTAAGGATGTACCGTATGGTGACTAACATGACATAATAAAAAATTATTATTAAAAAAAAAGAAAGAAATATAGCGAGGCACGTTATTAGCTCTTTGGACCACGGACGTAGCTTTAAATTTTTTCCCAGGTAACCAGTTCCCCCTCCTCCCTGATGCTGGAAGCCCTCCGTCGCCTCCACACCGCGTCCGCCAGTCTGAAGGCTTCCTACAAGCTGTTCTATACTTTCTCTATACCTTCGGTCTTCAAAACAGAACAAAATGAAACAACCCTTCTTTTTGGACAAACGATGCAAGTTCATTTTGGAAAAGCAGAATATGTTAGATAAACAGAAAGGGAGAATATCCATGAACAATCTCGCCACACACAAATAATAAATTTTCATTCATATATATATATATATATATATGTAACACCTCTTTGTATATTTCTGGGTATCTCTTTCTCTAAATACACATATGGGTGTCTATATTCATCTTGTTATGTATATATATCACTATAATTAAAAACCTATACATCCTTCTCTGTCTATTTATGTCCCCGTCTTTCTCCAGCTCCCCAGCTCCCCATACCCACACCTGTTTCTGTCAGTGTGTTTGTGTATTCTTTTTTTTTTTTTAAGAGAGAGAGAGTGGTGGGGAGGGGCAGAGGGAAAGGGAGAGAGAGAGAGAGTCTTAAGCAGGTTTCATGACCAGCATGAAGTCCAGTGTGGGGCTCAGTCTCCCGACGCTGAGATCATGACCTGAGCGGAAATCAGGACTCTGATGCTTAACCGGCTGAGCCAGCCAGGCGCCCCGTCTGCGTTTTCTTGACTGGCTGCAGCCCTGCAGTTAAGCCACGCGGAGCCCAGTGATGCATATTTCCGGAGCCAGGACACTCATTAACGACTGGAGTCAAACACATTCCCACTTCCCAGTTTTCCTGTCATTTCTGCGGCATCTACGGATATGACCCTCTGACCCTCGAGTGCCTCCTGACAACCACTCCACGGCCACCCACCTGGAAACGGGGCAATGCCGGCTTCTAGCAAATAGGGAAAAACAAACACACGAACAAAAAAAAATCCCCAGCATCTTTGAAGAAGCCTGTTTCTTTTCCTCTGCACACGTGCTCCGGAACAACGACCACCATCAATCACAATAAACTAACGAAACCTGCCGGGTGATTTCCCCCCGGGGGTGGACAAAAATCGTCTCATGCAAGTATTTGTGGAGTCTTCTGCCACTCAATAATGAAATCCTGCCTTCCACTGACATGTGGGCGCGTGGAACCGGTGTGCCACCTGCCACCTGCCGCGGCCCTTGGCTCGCTGGAACTGGAGGATGGCTGAGTGGGGTACCAGTGAGAGTTGTGGGTATCGAGACGTCTTCGGGCTTCTCTTCCTTGGATTTCCTTCCTTCCCCGTATCGCATCCCCACTGCTTCCTGGAATCGCTTCCAAACTACCCGTACCCAGAATCTACTTCTGTTGGAACTCAAACTAAGATTAGCTGAGATATTAGCTTCACCTGAGGTCAAGGGGGGCACCTAGCAGCTGTAAATGGGGGCTCAGATCTGTATGGGTTGGCAGCTGGGGGCCCGGGTCGGGGGGCGGAGATTGGAACCGAAGACATCAGCGGGGAGATGAGCACACTTGGGTCTGCGAGCTGACCCAGGTCGGTGATGCTTTGATCCCAGAAACGTTCCAGGCGTAAACTCCGTGAATCACAGGTGTGAGTAACACCGGAAGGAGGTTCTTTGGGCATGTTTGGGGTTTTGCCATTTTTTTTGTTTTTAAAGAAATGTTCTTGTCTCCACTTCCCAATCTCAACCCCCTCTGGGATGGCCTTCAGAACTCCAGGAGGACAGAGAAGCATTTCACATCCTCCATCAGGGAAGGCAGTGTCCTTCAGGGAAGAGTGACTCCACCCTGACAGGCTGGCACAATGGCCCAAGGCCAGTACCCAGGACTTGGCTGGCCAGTCCTGGCCCAGGCCAGGAGGCCTGCCAGTGTGGCAGTGATGCGTCACCGACGTGGTGTGCTGGCCATGATTGCCTTGACCATGACTGGGCAAGGCTGTGAGCTTTCCCAGTCTGGGTCAGTGTGGGTGTGTGGGCAGAACAGAGCTAGGGGTGAGGGCACAGGCCAAAGCCAGAAACTTTGTAGTCTCCGTCCATGGCATGGCAGTCCCTCTCCCCCTTGCTCAGATCAGTTCCTGCTTCTCTGGTCCTCACAGGGATGGGGGTTTCCAGCACAGCCCACCCCTCATGCTGGTTCTGCCCATCTCCAGTGCCACTCCGATCCGACGTACAGTTGTGGTATCCGGCCTATCAGGGCGTGACCTGCATCCCACACAACCGGTGAGTCACAACCTTGTGGTCCGGTCTGTGGGCTGGTTACTTCCGGCCCTTTATGCCAGAACCCTGCTCCAAGCCCAGTCATTACCAGGCCCTGACTTTAACCCAATTATTCCAGAAACATCCCCACATGTGTCCCGGCTGGCCATACCCACTGCCTCTCTGCTGCCTACTAGTCTCTAAGAGATTGTCAGAGCAACTTTGCTGCCCATAACAAGGGCCACTGGAAAAAACGACAAACAGCTAAGGGAGGCAGATCATGGAAATCAGAGAAAGAGGATTCTCAGTTCCAGGCCCTCTTGACAGCAGCAACTTCATCGCCCCTGACAACTGGTCAACCTGCATCTAAGCCTATGCTATTGCCTTCCTAGAGACCTAGGTCATGCCATTCATGGACCATTCCAATTTGTTAGGGGATTATTGCATACGATGAAACCAAACCTGCTTTCCTATGATATCTTCCATCTTTTCCTATGTTTATTGGATATTTGTATTTCATTCACAAAACTCATAGCTTTTGTCTAAACTTTCAAAGTTATTACTATAAAGGTATACCCAATATTTTTTATCTGTTGAAATGTCTGTGCTTTATTGTTCTTATTATAAATGTTAATTTTTATTGTCTTTTTTTGATAGCATTTTTCAGAAATGTCTATTTTATTGTGTTTCTTTCAGTGAATTAGCATGGGGTTTGATTGATCAGATTTATTATTGTGTTTCATTTGTTTTTCTTTTATTTATTTCTGCTTTTATCTTGAACAATTTCTGCTTATACTTCCTATGGGTTTATTTTGCTGTTCACCTGCCAGCTTCTTAGGTTGAAAACTCAATGCACCTAATGTCAGTCTTTCTGGTTTGTTATCAGTGCACCTGTGGGTATATGCGTTGTCTCGAGTCCTGCTTTGCACACATCTCCCAGATGTTGACATGTAGCTCTCTAAATATTGTTCATTTCTGAATACTTTGTCATTTTTTAAAAAATTTTCTTTTGAAACCAAGAATCGTTGAGTAAGCTTTCATAAGATTTTTCAAGTTAACAAATTTGTGGTTAAATTTTTCTTGTTATTTTGTGGTTCCATTGCCTGGTGGTCAGAGGATACAACTTGTACGACTTCTCACTTTTCTGTAATGCTCATCCAGCTGTCTCTGGTCTGTCTTCTGGTCCTTCTCAAGATATTCTCATTCCTCTTTCACAGGATGCTTCAAAAATTTGATAGCAGTTACTTACCAATTTCCGGGGAGGGAGGGGTCCCCCCAGAGCGTTGTCCATCTTCTGGGGGCTTCTAAATGTGTTCAGATGCCCTGCCCTCTGTCCCCCACCCTATCACTGTCCTCACGTGTTGAGCCAGGAAAAGAAAATCTGCTCTGAGTTAGACATTCACAGTAGGACAGTTGTGCCATGCCCCCCTCGTCTCTGGAGATGTTTGAACCGTTCAGTGTCCCTCCTTAGCAAACCTCTGACGTCTGCACGGTGCTCATCAGACTGTGGGGAGCTGGGCACCACCTCTCTCCCCGAAAACGTACTTCCCTTTATGTGTTTCAAAGATTGTTTTGTCTTTTTCATAGACTGTAAACTAAGCCCCAAACTGGAGTTTCCCACACTGGGTTCCCTGGAGCACCAATTCTGTAGGTATTAATAGGTGATACACAGACAGGGTTCTGTTAGGGGGCTGTTGAATTAAACAGAGAGAACTTACTACTGTGACATCTCAGAGCCTCTGTATCTGCTAGTGCATTAACTGACTTTGTAAGAGAAGGAAAAAGCATGGTTGTGTTCCCCAAACTAATCGGGAACGGAACCCTTCCGTGGGACACAGGGTTAATGCTCCAGAACAGATACCATATGCCATGCTGCCCTTTTCTCAAATATACTCCTATGGAGTCTTTTGTCTTGGTCAAATTTTATTCTGCCTAATGGTTAGAGTCAGTCCATCACTTCGACTTAGTGTGTTTGTCTTGATTCCGCAAATGCAGTGTTTCTTACTGTCTGTCGGCAGGTCAGAGCAGCCTACGCCTGTGTTCCCATGCCGTGCACAGATGAGTGCTTGGAAAGGACCAAGGACAGAGCCTTGATGTGTGCCTCTGGACTAGGGAGGACACACATGTTTCATCCGATGGCTTTGATTGGCAGAGGCTGGCTACACTGGCACACTTAGACTTCCTTGTACAGACGAAGCACCTGGAAATATTGCTAAAATGCAGAATCTGATTCAGTGAATTTTCTTTTTTAAAAGATTATTTATTTATTCATGAGAGAGAGAGAGGGAGGAAAGCAGAAGCAGAAGGAGAAGCAGGCTCCCCGCAGAGCAGGGAGCCCAATGTGGGACTCAATTCCAGGACCCTGGGATCACAACCTGAGCCAAAGGCAGATGCCTAACTGACTGAGCCACCCAGGTGCCCTTGATTCAATGAATTTAAAGTGGGGTCTGAGATCCTGCATTGCCAGTAAAAGCTCCCAGGTGATGCCAATGCTGCCAGTCCTGGAACTACATTTTGAATAGGAAGGTATTAGAGGTAAAGAATCTGAGGCTACATTTGTGCTCAGTGGGAAAGAGTGCCGTGATCAGCTAGTAATGTCTGCCATGGGCAGAGGAGTGAGCTGTGAATACAGGCTATCTTTGCCCTATAAGTCTCTATGTAGAAAATGATGTGTTATTCAAACCTAGAGGAAAAAAGGTCATTCATTCCATAGAGTGTTATGTAAGCATGAAAATGGATGTCTACATCTTCTAGACGGCATAAATTCCAAGACATATTGTTTTATGTTTAAAAAGGCAAGGTTGGGGGGCGCCTGGGTGGCAGAGCGGTTAAGCGTCTGCCTTCGGCTCAGGGCGTGATCTCGGTGTTATGGGATCGAGTCCCACATCAGGCTCCTCCACTAGGAGCCTGCTTCTTCCTCTCCCACTCCCCCTGCTTGTGTTCCCTCTCTCACTGGCTGTCTCTATCTCTGTCGAATAAATAAATAAAATCTTAAAAAAAAAAAAAAAGGCAAGGTTGGAGAATAAACTATATGCTACTCTCCCATTTGTGTAAGATAATCAGTAATCATACACTCTGACGATACCGACTTGATAACGCTATAGAAAACGGGAATGTTGTTCCACGGCTGGTGGGAATGTAAACAGGTGTAACCACTTGGGAAGACTGTGTGGTGCTGTTGTTGGAATTGAAGACACTCGCCCTCCAGCACACCGATCCTTCTTCTGGGCACACATATGAGAGACACTCATGCAGTCGAGCACCAAGACCCAGGGACAGGAATATTCACAGCAGCATTTCATGCCGGCCCCAAACCGAAAACAACCCAAACGTCTCTGTAGAGGGAAATGGATAAATTGTGGTAAATTCCGAGTGAAATACTACATAATAAAAATGACAAAACTACAGGTGTGTGCAGGTCAATACCACAAACAAAATGCTAACTGACAAGCAAGACACAAAAGAGAATACTTGTATCATTCTATTCCATAAGTATCAAAAGCAGGAAACACTAAATTATATCACTTAGGGATATATAGGCAGGTGCTAAAGCTTTTTTTTTTTTAAGTCTCCAGGTACACTTTATTTTTTCTTTTCCAAATTCAGGTGACTTTTAAGATTTTTTTTAATTTAATTTTTTATTTGTAAAATTCTAGTATAATTGGGGCATCTGGGTGGCTCAGTTGTTTAAGCGTCTGCCTTCAGCTCAGGTCATGATCCCAGGGTTCTGGGATCAAGTCCCTGCATTGGGCTCCCTGCTCAGCGGGGAGTCTGATTCTCCCCCTCCCTCTGCCTGCTGCTCCCCCTGCTTGTGCTCTCTCTTTCTCTCTGTCAAATAAATAAATAAAATCTTTTTTTAAAATTCCAGTATAATTAACATTCAGTATTATATTAGTTTCAGGTGTATGATATAGTGATTCAACAATCTATACATTCCTCAGTAGTCATCATGGTAAGTGAGCTCTGAATCCCCATCACCTACCTCACCCATCCCCCCACCTACGTCCCTTCTGGTAACCACCAGTTCTCTGTATTTAAGAGGCTGTTTTTTGGTTTGTCTCTCTTTTTTTTTTTTTTAAGATTTTATTTATTTATTCGACAGAGATAGAGACAGCCAGCGAGAGAGGGAACACAAGCAGGGGGAGTGGGAGAGGAAGAAGCAGGTTCATAGCAGAAGAGCCTGATGTGGTGCTTGATCCCAGAATGCCGGGATCACGCCCTGAGCCGAAGGCAGACGCTTAACCGCTGTGCCACCCAGGCACCCCATTGGTTTGTCTCATTTTATCTTTCTTTCTCTGTTTTGTTTCTTAAATTCCACATATAAGTGAAACCATCTGGTATCTGTCTTTCCCCGACTGACTTATTTCACTTAGCATTATAGCTTCTAGATCCATCCATGTGGTTGCAAATGACAAGATTTCATTCTTTTTTTACGGCTGGGTAACCTTCCACTGCATGCATATCTATCATGTCTTCTTTATCCGTTCATCTATGGATGGACACTTGGGTTGCTTTCCTATCTTGGCTATTGTAAGCTATGCTGCCATAAACATAAGGGTATGTATATCTTTTTGAATTAGTGTTTTCACTTTCTTTGGGTAAATACCCACTAGTGGCGTTATTGGATCATACGATATTTCTATTTTTAATTTTTTTGAGACACCTCCACACCGTCAACCACAGTGGCTACGTCAGTTTGCATTCCTATCAGCAGCGCACAAGGGCTCCTTTTTCTCCACATCCTCGCCAACACTTGTTATTTCTTGTGTTGTTGATTGTAGCCGTTCTGACAGGTGTGAGGTGATGTCCAATCAGGCTCCTTCTGCCCTAAGACACGGTCAGTTCAATTCATCAGAAATTTAGTGAGTATCTGCTATGTGTCAGGCCCTGTGCTAGGTTCTGAGAGTTCAAGGACAAAACATGCTGCTTCTCCTCCTCTAAGAGCCCACATTTTAGCAGGAGAGGCCTCTTGTACAACGAATAACAGAGCAGTGAAACAGAGGTTGCTGGTATGCTGTGATAGTGGGAGGAGGGGGGACACAAGGGACACAAGGATGGGGACATAGAGAGGCGGTGGGTCCTTGGAGACAAAGCAAAAAATTCCCCTGTGAGGACACAAGGGTAGGAAAAAAAGCATTCATTCTAGGTAGAAAGGGCAGGTGACATGAATTAACACTCCATCTGCTGAGTCTGGGGACTAGAAAGGTGAGGAGGGGCCAGCTGGGAAGGGCTCGAAGGCCATCCTAAGGAATATGGACTGTCTCCTGCAGGCAAAGAAAGGTAAGTGATGGAGGGTGGTATTAGGAGAAAGCTGAGTAGGTATGAAAAGGTTTTAAGCCAGACCAAAGTTAACTGTAATAGTTTTACAAGAAGACACTTTGAAGAAAATGTGGAGAAACAGAGGCAGGGAGCCTCGTTGTGAGCTATTGTCTAGGCAAGAAGTGATGATGCCCTGACTTAGGATTGTGGTTGTAGGAATGAAGAGGATGGGCCAGATTCAGGGGCCATTTCAAAGATGAAGGAGACAAAATACAGTGGCAGTCACTTCCATTTTCCATCCTTAGATTCTAGGGTTAAAATTGGAATAATCCAGAAGAAGTTCTAAGATAACACTGTCTTAAAATCAGGTCCCCTAGAAGCAGAGCCTGAGGCAGGGATTCGGGTGGACATGACTAACTGGAGGAGTGCTCCCAGCAGAAGGGGAGTGAGGGAAGCAGAACTGTGCAGAGGAGGAAGCGGAGAAAGATATGGTTTCGTGTGGAATCTAGCCTTAGCCTGACCCCGAATTTCGTGTGGAATCTAGCCTTAGCCTGATCCTGAGGACAGCTCCACCGCATGGCTACCACCACTGTGCTGGTCTCGCCTTGAGCCAAGAGGGCCAGCCTTTTAGACGACCGGGTAAGAGTAACCACTCAGGCAAGGGGACCCTGGCTGGCCAAGAACAATTCTCTGGAGAAGGCGACAGTTGTGAGTCATTAGCAATAGACACTCAGAGCAGCTGGGGGAGGGATGCACCAGGCAGGTGTCATGGGCTGAGTTGCGTCTCACTCCCAAATTCATATGCTCAAGCACCAGCCCCCAGGACCTCAGAATGTGACTGTATTTGAGGATGGAGTCTCTAAAGAGGTGATTACGTGAAAATGAGGCCATTAGGGTGGACCCTCGTCCAATCCGCCCGGCGTCCTTGTAAGAAGAGGAGACTGGGCCCCTCGAAGAGACACCAGGGATGTGCACACAAACAGAGAGGAGGCCATTGTGAGACACGGTGGGAAGGCAGCCATCAGCAAACCCAGGAGACGAGGCATCAGAAGAAACCAATCCTGCGGACCCCTTGATGTCAGACTTCCCGGCCTCCAGAGCTGTGAGCGACACATTTCTGTCGTGGAAGCCCCCGTCTGCGGTATTCCGTTATGGCCGCCCCAGCGAAGTACGAAGCAGGGCAGCAGGATCTGGGTGGTGCCAGCAATATTCGCTGCATCTTCACTGAGGCTCTTCACCCAAACCGTCTCTCCCGTCCTCCCCACCTCCCTCCCCAAAACAGTTCATTTAAACCGGTCTTCCCTCTCGTCATTGAGAGCAACCAGCTGATTTCCGGGGTGGAATTCCGGCCGCGGGCCCCAGCTCTCCCGGCCTCCCTGAGGCACTGGTGACATCTCGGTGGAAACAGTGCAACCAGGCGAGAGATTCGTGGTCCTTCGGTTAAAATGAGCAACCACGAGTGTTGCTGTATTTCAGCCCCTAACGCACCATCAATAGCCAGGTCTGATGACTGAGGGCGATTTGTGGGGTCCTGGCCCGACTACAAAGAGCTGAAGAGTTGTTCCCAAGATCTGCAATGAGGGGGGGGAGGCAGAGCTGGCTAAGCCTTCTGAGATGAGCCTTTAATGGATGTGGCCATCGTTAAGGTTGATATTTATTGATGACTCATTTTCCCTCCAACTCTGGATTTTTCCTGTGCCAACAGTAACCGTGTTGGTCTGATTGCCGCGTAACAATGGCAATTCCTCAGCCTGCCAGCTTGCTGACACAATGAGTTTCCAAGCAGTGGGCACCGAGTCTGGTAAATTCATTTAGGCTTTGGAGGTTTGAGTAAGAGTTGGGACTTTTTCTTGAGGGGACATCGGGAGCCATTCTCCACTGGTACGTTCGTTTGCCACAGTTTCCACAACAAAGTACCACAGACGGGGAACCTTAAGCAACAAAAATGGATTTCCTCACAATTCTGGAGGCTGGAAGTCTGAGATCGAGGTGCGGGCAGATCAGTTTCTCCTGAGGCCTCTGTCCCTGCTCGCAGACGGCCGTCTTCTCCCTGTGACTTCACACGGTCTTCCTCTGCGTGTGTCTGTGTCCAGATTTCCTCTTTCCACCCTCATGGCCACGTTTAACTTAATTACCTCTTTAACAGTCATATTCTGAGGCCCTGGGGGTTAAGGCTTCAACACAGGAACGTTGAGGGGACACAAGTCAGTCCCTAACAGAGGATTTTTTTTTCATCTTTTTTTTTTTTTAAAGATTTTATTTTATTTTTGAGAGCAAGAGATTGAGAGAGAACGAGCAGGGGGTAGGGTCTGAGGAAGAAGCTGACTCACTGCTGAGCGGGGAGACCGATGTGGGGCTCGATCCTGGGACTCCAGGATCATGACCTGAGCCGAAAGCACACGTCCAACAGACTGAGTCACCCAGGCACCCCCCGAACAGAGGATTTTGAGCAGGAGAGAGATGGTATCTGATTTTTTAAGGACCCCGTATGGCTGTGGTGTGGAGCACAGACGGTAGGAAAACAAGGGTGGGGAGGGGCTCCTGTCAGGCGGCTCTGGCAATAATCCAGAGGACAGAAGAGGGTGTCTCGGCTAAGGGGGTAGCAGTGGATTTGGTGAGGAAGGATCAGACCCAGGATATGTTTTGAAGGTAGAACTGAGAGGATATGCTGATGGCCTAGAGGGTGACACAAAGAGAAATCCTTGAGAGTCCCTCCAAAGGCTGGTGGAGCGGGGAGGCCTCTGTGTGGTTCACACGCCTAAAGACCTCCCATCTCGGTCTTTTTAAATATATCACGTGTCGGGGCGCCTAGGTGGCTCAGTCATTAAGTGTCTGCCTTTGGCTCAGGGCGTGATCCCAGCATTCTGGGATCGAGCCCCACATCAGGCTCCTCTGCTGGGAGCCTGCTTCTTCCTCTCCCACTCCCCTGCTGTGTTCCCTCTCTCGCTGGCAGAGGAAGAGGGAGAAGCAGACTCACCACTGAACAGGGAGTCCAACATGGGGCTTGATCCCAGGATCCCAGGATCATAACCCGAGTCAAAGGCAGACACTTAATCAACTGAGCCACCCAGGTGCCCCTATTCTTTTTCTTTTTTTTTTTTTTTTTAGTAATCTCTACACCCAATGTGGGGCTCGAACCCACAACCCTGAGATCAAGAGTCGCACACTCCTCCCACTGAGCCAGCCAGGCATCCTTAGTGTTCTTAACTTCCTGTATTGAGAAATCCTGGGGGGCCTCGGTGGTCACAAATGAATTCAGCCAGATGCCCAGGAAGACCTCTTTCCTTGTTTAAGGTGCTCAAGGTTGCAACCAGAACAATGTGTAACACGCATGCGGTTGTCTTTGTGTGGTGTGCCTGATTCTAGCCACGCTTTTTCGGAGTCTCCCAACGTCATTCCCTTTCCTCAGTTTTATTTTTCATTGGCCCAGCGATTTTTTTTTTCTCTTCACTACTTTTTGAATACCAGGTTCAGAGTAGATTCCAGAAATCTGTATTTTATTTTATTTATTTTTAAAGATTTTATTTATTTGTCAGAGAAAGAGCGAACACACAACCGGGGGGAACAACTGGCAGAGGGAGAGGGAGAAGCAGGCTCTTCGCTGAGCAAGGAGCCCAACGCAGGACTCGATCCCAGGATTCTGGGATCATGACCTGAGCCGAAGCCCGATGCTTAACAAACTAAGCCACCCAGCCGTCTCCCAGGAATCTGTATTTTAATAATCATCTGGGTAGTTCTGACACGTGATATATTTATTTATTTTTTATTTATTTATTTATTTTTTAAAGATTTTATTTATTCATAAATCTCACTCTCTCTTAAATAAATAAAATCTTAAAAAAATAATAAAATGTAAAAAAAAGAATATTATGCTAATATTAAGTACAACTACATAAAACAAATTAAGACTAGGAATGCGTTTTTAAAATAATTTCCTTATTTGTGGATGACAATGACATTTCATCTGGCATTTGCTTTCCAGTAATCCAGTGCGGCAAGAGTCCCTAGGAAGCAAAACGGACCAGGAGTTAGTGGTTGTTGAAGGTGGGTGATGCGCACACGGGGGCTCATTCAATTAGTCTTTCACTTAAGAACAAAAACCTCCTCACCTTTGTTATCTTTTCACATGAATCCGACAGCTCCTTTCTAAAGGAAAGACTAGAATTTTGACAATGTAATTCGCACACGATTTTGGCTAAAATCAAGTGTAACACCTTATAATCATCACTAAACATAACTGCAAAATATGTAAAAAAGAAACCAGAAAACTCGACCTTATTCTACACTGCCCTTCCATTCACCTCTGTACTTTAGTTGAAATCAAGAAAAATTCATGAGCAGAAAGATTTATTTAACCATTAAGTTGAAAAAAAATCCCTAAGCCCATACGAAGCAGGCATAGGAACAGGAAGCACGGTGTTTGGGTCAAGCACTCACACGTCGTTGGGCACTTTGGGTCCAGCACATTGAGGGACACTTGCACCCCGGGTTTCTCGCATTGTAACTCCAACTACTAATTGATACAAATATTTTATCCTCAAAAAATCCTTAAAAAACGCTCAGCGTATATTCAGCACACAAAACAACAAGTATTAATCTTAGGTTGGCTTGGATTCAGCGAGTTGTTCTTAATAAAGTATAAAAAACACCAGAAAAAAGAATTTAGGACGAGGATATGGAGCACAGCTTTATGATACAGAAATGCGGGAGTGTGTGGGAACCAAGCAGCGGGACAAGTCAGGAATGTGCGCCATGAGCCCCCCAACCGCCGTCTTCTTGGCCTCTCTTGGTACTCTTGCTTTGTTCTCACCTTCCTCTTCTACCTCCTCCTTCCCTTTTTCCCTCCTCCCCCCACCCCCCCTCTCTGCGCCTGGTTCTGCAGACTGGCTTCCTCTGCTCCCTGGGCTTGTGGCAGAGGACGGCCGCCCGGTGTGCAGAGGCTGGCTCTTACAGACTCCTGAAAGCCGACTGTTATTTGCAGGAATTTTGTAGGCCAGCTGTTACGCATACCATCATTAAAAATTAAATTAGATAAATTCCAGCTAACTAAATTATATTACAAACAAAGGGTAATAAATACTCGAAAATCATCAATTCTTCATTATGTGTTTTACTACATTTTCTATTATCCGGAGGCTGTGTATGGTTATTGTGTCTGTAGGTTGGAAATACGGTGTGAGGACACACCGTTGGGCATCTCTTTCCAACTCTGCATTTGGTTTCCTCCTGTTGGGAGTTTGAACTCAGCCACAGTGGGAATAGTTACACCACAGAAATTGGCAGACATTACAAATCAAGCCTTGATTTATTATTTTGTTGACTGTCCAGAACTTAAGAAACTAATAGTGAAATGTCAATGATGTAGGGTAGACTCTAGAATGCACTGTGTGCTTTGTATGAGGAATAGCACAAAAATTTGAGGAATTACGTATTCAGTGTTCAAACACAATTACCCTTTTCAGCAAAGAAGTCCTCATACCACCGACTAACAAGGAAAGTTTTGATATATGTCTTTGTTGTTTTACTTTTGTCTTCCTAAGATAACATAACATAAATGAGAATTTGTGTTCATAACATTCATGCTGCAACTATTTTCAATTCCTCGTTCGTGACTAGAGTTTTGCTGCAAATACAAGAATCCAGCAAAAATCAATGAAAGCTTTCCGTTAGAATCACTTGGCTACGTGGGATTTGCAATAGAGTCTTATATATTTTATTATATGTGAATTGTACGCTACGCAACAGTAAGACTTGATATATATGTGTGTATGTGTGTATATATATATATATATATCCATTTATTTTTCATGAAGAGTTGGCTATTAGACATCTACCAGCATCCCACTGGATGGCTGCCTCACACTCCTAAAATAACATCTCTTATTTCCATCCGGATTTAAATACTGTTTTAAATTCCAATTCCATATTCCCAGGGGAGATCATCTAATCTGTTAGTGTGCGTCAATTGGCTGCCCTTGGTCCACTCAGCGAGAGCCAAGGATGCAGGATCACAGAGTATTAAAATCATCCTCCAAGGTCGGGGAGTCTATTCTTAGAGAAGAGGGCAGGGTGATGGGCTGAGCAGGCATCCCACAGAAGTGTCCACCGTAACAGTAGACATGGAGAAACTCTGGCTTCTTTGAAAAGCAAGCGAAAATTACACAGAGAGAAAAGGCTGAGATGAAAAGAGAGTAGGATAAGTTAGAAGGGAAAAGATAATGAGAATGAAAATTCAAGAAAAGAATTTAAATCTGTTTTGGAGGATGCCCTTTCAAAGTTCACCTAGAACACAGGAAAAGAGACCAGAGAAGATGATAGCTACGAAGGATGAGAGACCCAAGAGCACATGGCTGTGCCAGAGACACAACAGAAATATCCATGCTCTCCTCTTCTGTACTGACATAGTCCTAGTTTTGTTGGAGGTGGCATTAAAAACAACATTCACCATCTCTCTTGCACGCAAAGGTGGACTTGTGACATAATTCTGCCTAATAGATATTAAGCTGAACTCTGCTGAGGACTGCTGGGACAGTTTGGCTTTCCTGATACAGGTACCATCCTTTCCTCCCTCTGGCTTCTTTCATCTTTCTTCTCGCTGGATCATGGATGCAATGGCTGGTGCTAGAGCAGCCATTTTTGGCCATGAGGGAAAAGGCCAAGGGAATCAGGTCTTTAGATACCAACATCCCTAAAACACTGAACCAAGGCTAGCAACTGCTTATCCCCGGACATTTCATTATGTGAACAAGATAAACCTCTATTTTAAGCCATTGATAATCTGGGTTTTCTGAAATATGAACCCCAAATCCCTAGCATGATGGGCTAGCATGAATATGATTAATGTTTCTCAGGAAGAGAGCAGAAGAAGTGAATTAGACCTAATAATTCAAGTTATATGAGAATAAAATTATCCTGAGATGAAAAAAATATGCAGATAAAAGACCTTACTGTGTTCTGAATAGAATCGGCAAAAAGATGTAAAGATATCCCATTAAAGTGCCTAAACTATGAGGAAAAAGATAGGACCCAGGTAGAAAAAGATGGGGATACTAACAAAGAAACAAGTATCAACCTGGTCTTAACAGCAGCATCTGTAGAATTTTATGAGGGAATACACTAGGACTCAAGGATTTCACATGTGTGAGAGGAAAAGAAGAACATTCTCAGACATGCCAGAGCTCAAAACTACACCATATCTAACACACAGTGAAATGCTATGCAATTTATTTTTTTAAGATTTTATTTATTTGGGCACCTGGGTGGCTCAGTAGGCTAAGTGTCTGCCTTCAGCTCAGGTCAAGATCACGCAGTCCTGGGATTGGGCCACATTGGGCTCCCTGCTCAGTGGGGAGACTGCTTCTCCCTCTCCCGCTCCCCTTGCTTGTGCTCACTCTCTCTCTCTCTCTGTCAAATAAATAAATAAAATATTTTTTAAAAAAGATTTTTAAAATCTTCAAAAGAATGAGAATCTGTATTAACATAGGCTTGTTTATTCATAAAGAAGTGAAGGGAAATGTCAGAAACTAGGAACTGTGGTTAATGGTTGTTGGGGGGAAAATGGGGACAAGAATGGGAAGAGGCTGAGTAATCCTTCATACATACTAATTTGGGTTTTGAACCATGTGAAAGTATTACCCATCAAAAAATTAAACTTAAAATAGTATATTTCGAAGTTCAAATAGTATATAATTTATGTATATATATAATAGATACATACTTGAATTATGTATTTAATATATGCTTGCAAAAAGTATTTTAAAGAGGGATGCATGGGTGGCTCAGTTGGTTAAGTGTCTGCCTTTGGCTCAGGTCATGATCTCAGGGTCCTGGGATCGAGTCCCAAGTTGGGCTCCCTGCCCAGCAGGGAGTCTGCTTCTCCCTCTGCCTCTCCTCCCACTCAGTCTCTCAATCTCTCTCTCTCAAACAAATAAATAAAATCTTTAAAGAAATACACCAGCTGGGCGAAAGAGGAAGCAAATTAAAGTTTCAGGAATGGAGAAGTCGTGGTATAGACTGGATTTGCACGTGCAGTCCAAATCAAATGTCCTCATAATTATTATAGAGCTGATTTCAATTAAATGCCAAAAGCAAAAAAAAATTGAAAGAATATATACAATATGAAATATTCTAATTTAGTAATAATAATTTTTATCAAAAACATGAATTATATTATTAATTTAAGATGGTCCCCCAAAATAGTTTCACTCGTGACCCTGGCAGAGTACCACAGATTAATGAAACTTTTGAAAACTATGAAGTCAGCCACCAATAGGACTGAAAATAGGATATGCACTTTCTATGATACGAGACATTATGAAAGAATAGAAAATTCAGTCCCCGTAGCAAAAAGTAGAAAATAAAGAAAAGCATAAGAAAAAACCTCAATGTATAAATAAGATGAATTATATCAATTGTAATAATAATATAAGCTGATTAAACTCTATTATTAAAAGACAACGATTTGCAGATTAGGACACAAAATCATAACCATATATTGTTTATAAGCTACATCTATAATGAAGTAATAAAAAAGTAAAAATGGAAAAGTAAAAATTATATCAGAGAAATACACATAAAAAGAAAGAAAAGTAGTAAGTTGACATCAATCAGGGAGGATTCAAGGTGGTTAAAAGGTGACATTGGTAAAATTCAAAATTTTAGTTCTATGTATTAAAATATTGGAAATAAAAGTTGTTCAGGGGCACCTCGGTGGCTCAGTCAGTGGAGCGCCTGACCCTGGTTTTCAGCTCAAGTCATGATTTCAGGGTTTATGAGATTTAGCCCTGCACAGGGCTCCCCGCTCAGTGTGGAGTCTGCTTGAGATTCTCTCCCCTCCCTCTTCCTTTCTCTCTGCTCCTCCCCCTGCTCCCACTCTCTCTCTCTCTCTCTCTCAAATAAATAAATAAATACAGTCTTAAAAAAAGTTGTTCAAAGTCTTAAGAGAAAGTAAACAAAACAGTCATTATAGAAATTTTATTTACTTTCAGTATTAGCCTACCAAAGAGAATAAGAAATAACACTAAAGAGGTTCTGAATAATACAATTAATAAAATTGATTTATTAATTGTAAATCAAAGCATGTCTCCTAGAAACATAGAATTTGCCATTATATTCAGCACCCAAAGGACACTGGAAACATGCACTATTTATTAGACTATGGAAAAAAAATTAAAAAGGTTAAAAAGTCAGTATATTTGCAAAAGCAGAAAACATCCAAGCCATTTTCTCTGACTAGAAGGCAATCAAATCAGCAGATGAAAAATAAAAGTTTAAATTAAAAAAATAAAAGTTAACGACTTGGGAAATTTTAGAAGGTACCCTTCTAAGTAACATTTAAGACAACAAAGAAAGAAAAATCACAACTTTTGAGAAAATAAAAATGACAAACTTATACAAGTTCTGCGATAGGGCCAAAACTGTAGTTAGAGGAAAATTCATACCTTAAAAAGTTTTCAACATTGACAAGACATGATGAAATAGATTAATTAACATAATTCAAGAAGTTGAGAAAATTGCAAAGAGATAAAACGAGGGAACACAAGTAAAGGAAATCGATCAGTTAAAAGCATCACCTAATAAAATAGTAGAATACAAAATAAGCTGCTCATTTCTGTTGAATGAATTTGTTTGTTTGTTTGTTTGTTTCTTTTGACAGAGAGACAGCCAGCGAGAGAGGGAACACAAGCAGGGGGAGTGGGAGAGGAAGAAGCAGGCTCCCAGCGGAGGAGCCTGATGTGGGGCTCGATCCCATAACGCCGGGATCACGCCCTGAGCCGAAGGCAGACGCTTAACCACTGTGCCACCCAGGCACCCCCTGAATTAATTTTTAAGCACAGGATCAAACTTTGCCACTGTTAAATAATATTTATTATGATGGTATGTTTCAGGGGCTGTGGCAGGATGATACAGCACGAGGTCACCTCACACTGGTCTCATTTAAGGATGGAGGCTTGATTGAAGCAGCAGAACCTTCTTATTTAAAAAAATATTTTAAAAAATGAAGCTTGTTAAACAAATCTTTAAAAAATGGATTATTGCGGGGCGCCCGGCTGGCTCAGCGAGAAGAGCATGAGACTCTTGATCTCAGGGTCAGGAGCTCAAGCTCCACGTTGGGTGCAGAGATTACTAGAAAAATAAACTTAAAAGAATGAATTATTTGAAAAGATTAATGGAACAGACAAGTCTCTGGAAAGTGTATCATTAAGGAGTGATCACATAAATAGCCAAGATTTTAAGGATTAAAGGATTTAAAAGACCAGGGAATTATAAAAGAATCCACAGATTCGAAGAAGAATTTTTTTGAAGATTTTATCTATTTATTTATTTATTTATTTGACACAGAGAGAGAGCACAAGCAGGGGGAGCAGCAGAGGGAGAAGCAGGCTTCCCGCTGAGCAGGGAGCCCAATGCGGGGCTCAATCCCAGGACCCCAGGATCATGACCTAAGCTGAAGGCAGACACTTAATCCACTGAGCCACCCAGGCAACCTGAAGAAGGATTTTTTTTTAATTAAGGAAATAACACATTCAACAACATAACACAAAGTAATGAGGGGGGATCTATTTAATTTTTCCTTTCACACACTTCACCAAAAATCAATTTACAGTACATTATATGTTCTCTCTAGGGTTGATTATTTAAGTTGAAAAAGTTTTTTTTTTTAAGATTTTATTTATTTATTTGAGAGAGAGAGCACAAGCTGGGGGAAGAGGCAGAGAGAGAGTGAGAAGCAGACTTCCTGCTGAGCAGAGAGCCCAACCTGGGGCTCGATCTCACGACCCTGAGATCATGACCTGAGCCAAAATCAAGAGTCGGGCAGCTTAACTGACGGAGCCGCATAGGTGCCCCCTTGGCTCTTATATTTGGCTCTCTGATCCATTTTGAACCAATTTTTGTATAAGGTGTTAGGCAAGAGACTAACTTCATTTTTTGGCATGTGGATATCCAGCTGTCCCAGTACCATACTTTGAAAAGACTGTCCTTTCCCCCATCAAATGGTCTTGGCACCTTTGTCAAAATCATTTGACTATACATGAGAGGGTTTCTTTTCAGGCTCTCTCTTCACAATGGACTCACCTGGGGGGGAGCTTTAAAAAACACCGAGGCCTGGGTCCCACCCCCAGGGGTTCTGATGTAAGTGCAGCCTGAGCACGGAGAGTTTTACCCATCGCAGGTGCTTCTAGGGTGCACCCAAGGTTGTGTGAGGAAGGCTGACACTGCCTGAGCGCTCACGCTGAGCCAGGCCCCATTCTGCATGTTTGACATCCTTGAAACCGCACATGATAACCCGACGAGATTGATCTATTGTTTTCCCATATATAGAGCAGTCAATGAGTCACAAAGAGGTTAAATACTTGGCAAGGACACACAGGTCACAAGTGGCAGGGTCCCCACTCGAACTCCAGAGCTTATCACAATGCTGTGATGCCAAGGGTCTCTGCCCGTCTCAGCCATGATCCCTGTCCCAAGATTCCTCTGGGTGGAAAGAAGGCCCATAATCTAAAAGGCAGGAGTATGTCCACCCCTGTTAGACTGGTCTGGCAGCCAAGGTTACAAAAGAGAACCAAGACTCTGTTTGAAGCTCCTGAGACCAACTCCTGCATGGACCCTCACAGAATGTGACCTCAAACCCCTGGGTTGCCTCCCAGAGACGTCTGAGCTGGGATCCCAGGCCACCTGGCCCCTCTCTGGCCCCTCTGGACTCTTATCACTGGCATCCCCAATCCAAGCTCATGGATTTCATGATGTGTAGTTCTTCACGTGATGCTTGGGGGCTCGAAGCCCCTAACACTGACCTGGCAAAACAAATGTGCAGGTTGGGGCCTGTGCTTTCATGGAGAATTGAAGTGGTCATTTTCCCCACTCTCCTGAGCGACCTGGAGAGTCTTTCAGGGCTGTCCTCACCCAGCTGAAGAGTTGCAGGGAGCCAGAGGGAAGCTGGGAATGAGTCTCTGTCCCCCATTCCCTTCTAGTCATTGTGAAAGTAAGTCCTGAAAAGAAAAAGGGGTTCAAATCATGATAAAATTTGAGGAATTAAAAAAAAAAAAGGCCTAAATAAGTAAAATGTGAGTTCAGAAAATAATCTGTATTTAAAAAAAGAGTCCAATGAGAAATTTTAAAATCTACATCTGTCGGTTATCTATTAATACATAATAAGTTACCTCAAAATTTACCTGCTTAACACTACTATAAATATTCCTTATCTCACATAGTTTCTGTGGGTGGGTCAGGAATTTGGGGGACAGCTTATCTGGGCATTTCTGCCTCAGTCTCTCAGGGGTCTGTGGCCCTCTGAAGTCTTCATGGAGCAGGAAGATCCATTTTCATGGTTCGCATGGCGACTGGCACAGGCCTCAGTCCCGCAGGACACGGCGGCTGGCTTCCTCCTGAGGGAGTGATGCAAGATGTCCAAGATGATCAAAGTCATCCGCCATCATTTCTATAACGTCCTATGCGTTACACTGCTCACCCCCCCCCCCAGTTCGATAGGAGGGGGAGCACGCAAGGGCTGGAACACCAGGACGTAAGGATCACTGGGGGCCATCTTGGAGCTTGAAAGCCATACTGTGTAAATACAGATAGGAGGTAATGTGTCTATAGTGCGTATTCTGAGCGAGGCACTGTCCTAATGCAGTAACACGTTTAGTTCTCCCCATAACCTTGTAAGGTAAATGTGTTCTTAATCTTGCTTTACATGAGGAAACAGGCACAGAGAAGTTCAGCTACTGGCCCAAGCTTCACAGCCAGTGCGGATGGAGGCAGAAATTGAACTCAGGCAACCTGCTGCTGTCGGTCACCCAGTGAACCCCACTGCCTCAATGGGGCACCAGGAGGTGGGCATGAAAAAGTGAGGATTAAATCAGAAGAGCCAGAGAAAAAAGGGAACCTAAAGAAATCCAGCAGGAAAAAGAAAGTGGGGAGTGGGGGAGAGAAAGCAGGGAAAAGAAAGGGATAAAACAGGGCTGGTTTTGGAAACGGACGCTGAGGAAGGCCAGGGAGGAAGACAAAGCAGGAGAAGACTACAGTTGAAAATCCTGCAAAGTAAGATTAGGAGTTTGAGAGAGAACAATCGAGGGAGAAACACAAAGCTAAAGCACAATGAAAGGAGGGTTTGGTTTACAAAGATATAAAAGAAACCGAAGCCAAACCCATGCATGAAAAAATAATCCGTGAGCAGGTTATAAAGGAGGGAGGATGGAAAAGTCTCACTGGAGGCAGCTGAGCAGAGCCTGAAAGAGGGTTTTTAGGACACGTCAAGCTTCTAGCTTGTCCTAAAATAGGCAGGAAAGCCTCAGGCTTCCTCTGCCTCTGCAGCCTCCCATCTCTGGGCTGGGCCCCTCGCTTCCAACTTAAGGAGACCTGGGGCAGAATTTTCTAGAACACTGCTTCTCCAAGTGGGGCCCTCGACCAGCGACACCCCATCAGCAGTGCTTGTTAGGAATGCAGAGCCCCAGGCCTCACCCCAGACCCCCTGGTTCAGCATCTGCATTTTAGCACATGGAAGATGGAGCCCTGCTGCTTTGCCAGAAACGCCATAAAGCTTCCCTCAATGTTTAGTTTACGAAGTATTTTAAATCTCCAAAGTAGCAGATAAAATCATGCAGCAAACACTTAGGAATATACAACTCAGATAAAACAAATGTTAGCGTTTTGACAAATTTGTTTCACATCTATTTTTTTTTTCCTTAAAACAGGAAAGGTCTGGTTTCTTCCTCCCACGCCGCCCCCCCACCCCGGTTCTCTTTCCTTTCCTGTAGACAGCGGCTGCTATGAAGTTAGTGTCTCCTCCCCCTGTGTTCTCCGTACACCTTTGTTACAGATGTAGGCTGCAGAAACCACAATCATTTTGTGTGCACTCGATTTTACGTGAATGGTATCACACCCTACGTAACTTTCTGCAGTTTGCCTCTGTAATTCAGCATTGGGTCTTTTTTGTTTTTTTAAGATTTATTTATTTATTTATTTATTTATTGGGGGTGGGGACGGGGGTGGGGTAGGGAGGGGAAGGGGCCGAGGGCGAGGGCGAGAGAATCTTGAGCAGACTCCCCGCTGAGTGGAGCCTGATGCAGGGCTCGATCTCACCACCCTGAGATCATGACCTGAGCTGAAATCAAGAGTCGGATGCTCCCCTGAGCCACCCAGGCGCCCCTATAACTAACTCAGCATTGAGTCTTAAAGGTTGATCTGTGTTGACAGACTGTGGCTGAGGTCAGTCATTTTAATAGCCGTGTAGTATACTTTGATGGCATATTGTGAAATGTATGTATTAGCTCTCCTACTGAGTGACATTTAGGCTGTGTCCAGTTTTTTGCTACAAGCCAAAGAAAAGCTGACACGAACATTTGCAGGCTTTTGTGCACACGCATGCGTGTGTCACAAGGGCACATACCGAGAGGGTTTTCCGAGCCAGTTTCGGCTTGTGCCAACCACATGCAAGTGTTCTTCTTCTTCTTTTTTTGTTTTAAAGATTTTATTTATTTGTCAGAGCACAAGCGGGGGAATGGCAGGCAGAGGGAGAAGCAGGCTCCCCACTGAGCAAGCAGCCCGATGTGGGACTTGATCCCAGGACCCTGGAATCATGACCTGAGCGAAAGGCAGACTCTTCACCGACTGAGCCACCCAGACATCCCACGCAAGTGTTCTTCTGTATTCAAGTCCTTGCCAGTTTTGATGGCGTTGGTGTTTTAGGCACTGTGGACTGGCTAAGCGGGTCATGTTCTAGCCCTTTCGGCCTGCTTTCTCTCTGTTGCCGAGATGGGACAAGCGAATACCCACCTTCTCATCTCCCATTCATCCGTGGTGGCCGTGGAACATAGCTTTGGGTCCTGTACCTCCCTTATTCAAGGAAAAGAAGCTGAAGCAAAATTGGCAAAATGTCAACATGAAGAATTGATTGCAGGTGCAAAAGTGTCGTTATATCATTCTCTTCTTTTGTGGATATTTGAAATCCTTCATACAGCAGAAGTCGGCCAGATGGATTTTAAAGCGTTTGCTTCTCTGACAAAGAGGATGAGTACATTAGCTTTGTTCTTTCCTCTTTGATTCTGGCTTTCAAACTGGGGGAGATGCCGGGAGGCACACCAGCTACCTTACAATCCTGCCGTTGAGCTAGTGAACTGGTGCCCACAGGTGGTTACCTCCAGACTTCTCCAGACTTCTTGTTACGGGATAAAAAGAATCTCGTAATTGTCTGAGTTCCTGTTAGTTAGGTCTTCTGTTACTTGCAGCCTAATGCATTCCTGATTAATTCAGCCAGTCTTGCCAGTTTTTGCCAGTCCGAAGATGTAAATTGTATCTCACTATGTTTTCTTTTTAAAGATTTTATTTATTTATTTGAGAGAGAGCGCAAGCACAGGGAGGGGCAGAGGGAGAGGGAGGAGCAGACTCACCACTGAACAGGGAGTCAGACATGGGGGCTCAACTCCAGGATCCCGGGATCATGACCTGAGCCGAAGGGAGATGCCCAACCGACTGAGCCACCCAGGAGCCCCTCACTGTGTTTTAATACGCGTTTGCCTGTGTGCTGAAGGAGCTGAGTGTTTCTCTATGTTTTGTCTCATGTGTTTATTGGTCATAGAAACTATTCCTTTGCCTGTTTTCCTTTTGGATTTTTGCCTTTATTATTTGCAGGTTAAAAAAATATCTGGGGTACCAATTCTTTCTCAATTATATACATTACAAATATTCTCTCTTGGTTTCTAGCTTTTCTTTTTCACTTTGTTCAGGGCTTTCCATGACTGTAGAAGATTGTCAATGTATCTGTACAAAAGCTTTACATTTTAATGTAGTTAAATTTGACAGTATGGAATCTTGTTAGGCATTCTTTCCCACCCAGAAGGTTTAAAGATAATTCTCCAAAATTTTATTCCACAAGTTTTACTTTTAATATTTAGGTCTTTAATCCCCTTGGAATTTATTTTCAGTGTGGTATGAGCTAAGGTTCTCATCAGTGCTTTTCTTTATGTGGATAATCAATCGTCCCAGTCACAGTTACTAAAGAGCCTACCCCTTTCTCCCTGTATTTGTAACTCCACTTCCTTTATGCACTGTGGTAGGGAGCCCCACTGGTAGGTAGATCCCCAGTGATCCTGCTTCCTGGTACTCAGGGGTTCTTAGTAGTCCCTTCCCCTTGAGGGTGAGCTGGACCTGGTGACTCTCTTGGAATGAATGGCATATGGTCTTAACATGGGTATGTCACTTTTGAGATTAGGTTGCTACAAGAAGATGGTGGCTTCCATCTTGGCTTTTCTATCTCTTTCCCAGTTTCTCATATCACTCACTCTGAAGGAAGCCAGCTGCCATGTTGTGCAAGCAGCCCTCTCTATGGATAGCCCCATATGGGGAGAACCAGAAGCCTCTTGCCCGAAGCCATGTGACTCACCTGAGAGGTGGATTTTCCTCCCTTCATGTTATTGCAACCTGGCCAATGACTTGCTGACAACCTCAGGAAAGACCCTGAGCCAGGACCATTCTGTCACTCTGGACAGCTAATCTTCAGGAAGTGTATGAGATAATGAGTGTTCGTGGTTTCAAGCTGCTAAAATTTGGGATAACTTGTGACACAGCATTTCTTACATATTATCTGCAGATAGCAGCAGGGTTTTTGTTTGTGTGTTTTCTTACCAATTCTTTCACTTTTCTTCTTTTTCTCTAAATCTTTCTTTATTATGAATATATATATGTATATTTTTAAGATTTTATTTATTTGACAGAAAGAGATAAACAGGGAGAGCAACAGGCAGAGGGAGAGGGAGAAGCAGGCCCCCTCGCAAAGCAGGGAGCCTGACTCAGGCCTTGATCCCAGGCCTCGATCCCAGGACTCTGGGATCATGACCTGAGCTGAAGGCAGATGCTTAACTGACTGAGCCACTCAGGTGCCCCAAACAAAAATATCGATAGAGGCTATCCTTGTCCTTGTTTCTGTCTTTAAAGGGAATTTTTGTAACATTTCACACTAAGAATGTTATATTTTTTGTTTTGTAAATTTCTTAACAACAAAGAACAGGTTAAAGTAATTCTCTCTCTCTTTTTTTTAAGATTTTATAAATCTTTATAAAAGGTTTCATTTTTTTTTTAATTTTAGAGAGAGTGAGGGAAGGGGCAGGGAGAGGGACAAGCAGACTCCATGCTGAGCACAGAGCCCTATATGGGGCTCGATCCCACGACTCTGAGATCAGGACCTGAGCCAAAATCAAGAGTTGGCAGCTTGATCAACTGAGCCACCCAGGCGCCCCAAAGTAATTCTCTTCTGTTTCTAGTGTGCTGAGTGTGCCCCACCCGTATCTTAGACATTTTAGGATGCCTGAGCCCACATTTAAATGCCAGAGTGAGCTTCTCTGGGCTGGAGGCCTCCTCTGATCCTCCCCAAACCGAGAAAGGCCGCTTTGCCCCAGTGAAGGGAAGGCTGAACACGCTGGGAAATCAACAGCGCCAGGGTCACTTCTCAGCAATGACTTTCTCTTGGGAACTGGAGTATGAATCCCCCAGCTCAGCCACCCCTCTTCCCACTGGTGGGATAATTGTGAGGGTCGGCTTCCGGAGGAACCTAAAGGAAGACCGTGTTTTCATAGAATGGTTGTGGGGCTTATCACTTGTTCTTTTTCTGAATCTATTGAGATGACCATATGGTTTTGCTTCTTCAATCTACAGCTGTGTAAATTATATTGCTATTTTTCAACGATCATATGACATCCTTTCTTCCTGGGAGGAACACTACAGGTAATGTTTTTTCCCACGTTGCTGCATTCGATTAGCTAATGGGTTTTTCATAATTGTTGCGTCTATATACATGAAACCAGACTGTCGGTTTCCTACTTCCCCTGTCCTTGCTGCCTCGGTGTCAGGGTTACACTAGCGGTTGGCCAGTGACTAGCTTCGTACAAATTGATGAAGCTGGATTCTGAGCTTGAGTAAGACAGAGGTTTTCTGTGCCTTGAGGGTAGTGAAAGTGCCTGTGAGGACATGAGGACTTGGTACAGTGCTTTGTAGAATTTTTTATTTGGATTCAATCTTTAATGTATAAGTGTATTTGAGTTTTCTGCTTCTTTCTTTTTTTTTTTTTTTAAAGATTTTATTTATTTATTCGACAGAGATAGAGACAGCCAGCGAGAGAGGGAACACAAGCAGGGGGAGTGGGAGAGGAAGAAGCAGGCTCATAGCAGAGGAGCCTGATGTGGGGCTCGATCCCATAACGCCAGGATCACGCTCTGAGCCGAAGGCAGACGTTTAACCGCTGTGCCACCCAGACGCCCCTGAGTTTTCTGTTTCTTGAACAATTTTGGTAATTGATATTTTTCCAGCTAATTGTCCACTTTATCTCATTTTTCAGATGTATAGTTTAACAGAGTTCAGTGTTTTAGGACAACTGCTGTCTCTCCCCCACCACCCTCCCCCACCCTTATCTAAATTGGGCAGACACCGAAAAGGGGCAAGGAAAAAGGATGCTTGCATTCACCTCTCATGACCCACAAGCTGAAAAGAAATGGGGGAGGAGCCAATAATTTCTTCAAAGACTTTTCATTGTAATTTTTTAAAAGCTCATTAAATAACACAGATGTTCTCAGTGGGTAGCCTTGTCCACAAGGGCCCACCGGCTCGGTAAAGGTCCCAAGGGTGATTTCAGGTGAAGGTGAGAACCGACGGGGCAGCGAGGCGGCTTTCCTGGCACGGACACCGAGACAAGGCAAGAGGCTTATCTGGCAAGGCTGTGGCCACCTGATGGAGAACTGGAGGCTAAGGAGATGGAACTTCACCCCCCAGTTCCCTGGTCTCCTGTCTTTTGCCAAATGCACCATTTCGGAGAGAATTGCAGGGTTGGGGGTGGGGGACACAGACCTTTCCTTACAAATTTGAAGCCCTATTTTAAAAGACAGCTGAGGAGTGGAGGAGAGATAAAGTTAAGGAGAGGCTGGAGCATAGAGGCGAAGGCTCCCCGGCCCTCCCCTCCTCCAGGGCCCTGCCCGGGAGGAGCTGAGT